>NC_091578.1:9141551-9144051 GCF_042767895.1 Penaeus vannamei
GTTTTAGAAACACAACATGCTTAACTAGTTTACTCTGTATGCAGATTAAGCTCTGTAGAGAAAGAAGGTAAAAGCTTTTCAGTTTTGTTAATTGGTTTACTGTATGAAATGAAATTAAAAAAACAATGTAAGATATGTGAAATGTTGTCCATAGTAGGGAAGAAATACCCAAAATATACAGACATGCAAGGTGCAAGGTAGTTTGGTGTATATTTTACATTTCATCTTATTGCATTGAGTCTTTAGTGACATTCATGTCACAGACTCCATCAATATTTATAAATGCTGCTAAGGAGTAAAAAGTATCAGTGAAAAAGGAAACTACAATTTATAAATCCACATATTTTATCCTAAAAGACAAATTAATTTTCAGCCTAGAGAGTAGCAAATTGAGTTGGCCATTGAGGAAAATTTTTGTTTTCTTTTCCCTCTCACTTGATTAAGAAATATAAAATTTCCTACAGGTTTTTAACGCATTTGAGGTTTGTGAATGTTTTTAAGGTAGCTCAAGGTTGCATCTATGTATGTAGCTTTTTGAATTGTGCTTCTCATAAGTCTGAAGGGCATAAGTTTTTTTTCCATATCTTTTTCTGCTGATTAGAGATAGAAAATTATTGCCAAAAAGGATCATGAAAGAGTTACCTTTACAAGATACATGGTATTATGTCTTGAAATATTTGTGTATTTTATTTGCATTCAGCTTACAAATTTCTTAGTATTCATGTAAGTTTACTTTAGGATACTTAGACTCAATTTTGTGTGAGTCAAGAGTTACATTTTGTATAGCTTTAATTAATATGTAAAATGTCTTTCAAATATTGGTGTTTGTCTCATGGAATTATAGGGGAAATGTCCTTTGTGATGTTTTAATGCAGTTTGTTAAAAGTAAGTTATGAATGCAAATTAGAGGGTGATGATGTTGTGTAAGCCATTCCATTACAATTTAATAAAGGGAGTCTAGTTTTTGTATACTTACCATAATTTTTTAAGTTGCATCTGTTATATAAAGCCTTTAAATTCTAGAAATGATGTGTCAGTTATTTCACCAACATCCAACCATATTCCTTTTTTATAAGACTGGAAAAAAAAAGAATGATGTGCCAGAGACATATAAATGATAAGAAAAATATTTATCATTCTTTTGCTGCAAGCTTTCTAGGGTATTGCCATTCACAAAACAGCACTTATCTTTATTGAATTCATATTTTGTACCATTTCAAGTTTGACTAAAATTAAAGGGGCGGGCAAGCGGTAAAATAGGTTAAAAAGATGTATTTAGGAAGACTGGTTTACTTTTTAAATGACAGGCCCAAAATTACTGTATGACAGTTTAGGGGATGTGTGAAATGTCATGACTTGTTTCTTGCAAGCAAGCGATTTGGGGGGGCCAACTAAAAACACCCCCTGAAAAGAAAGGTTAAAACTGTTTTTGGTTTTTTTGGAAATTTCGGGCCCCCTTCCGGATATAATTCAGGAATTTAAATTTTACTGTCCCTTTAAGGGGAAGTAATGATGAAAACCAAAAAAGAAAAAATTTTATTTTGGCTTAAAGAATCATGAGAAAGTGTTTTTAAAAACTGAATTTCTGAACCTTCATTTTGAATGAATGAAAATGATTATACTGATCTGAGTGTGTGTGGGTGTATTTGTGGGTGGATGTGGATGTGGGAGTGGGTGTCTGAGTGGACCCAAGCCTGCCTGCCTGGCATGTGCCTGCAATTGATACATATATATTATAGTATTTTATAGATGGGGAAGAAAAATCCTTCCTTTTTATGTAAATGGCACTCTGGGGGGGTTGTCCCCTAAAAAGACCCTATGAATACACTTGGAATAAAGGGGCCCCTTTCCCCCGGGTCTAACTTTCTCAAAAAATTTTATAGGAAAACAATTATTTAAATAATAAAATTTTTTTTTTTTATATATATATATAAATATATTTTATTAAAAAAATTTTTATATTTTTATTACAAAATTAAAATAAATATATAAATTTTTTAATATTAAATTTAAAAAATTTATTTAAATATATATTTTTTTATATTTATTTATTAATTTTAAAATAATATTATTTATAAAATTTTTTTTTTTCTTTTTTTTCTTTTTTTTTTTTTTTTTTTTTTTTTTTCTTTTTTTTTTTTTTCCCTCTCCTCCCTTTTTTTTTTTTTTTTTTTTTTTTTTTTTTTTTTTCTTTTTTTTTTTTTTTTTTTTTTTTTTTTTTTTTTTTTTCTTTTTTTTTTTTTTTTTTTTTTTCCTTTTCTGTGGCCCTTTTTTTTTTTTTTTTTTTTTTTTTTTTGTTTTTTTTTTTTTTTTTTTTTTTTTTTTTTTTTTTTTTTTTTTTCTTTTTTTTTTTTTTTTCCTTCTTTTCCCTTCTTTTCCCCCTTTCTCTCTCTCTTCCCCTTTCTCTCTCCTTTCCCTTTTTTCTCTCTCTCTTTCCTCCCCCCTCTCTTTCCTCCTTCCCCTTTTTCTCTTTCCCCCCCTTTTTCTCCCCCTCTCTCTC
>NC_091578.1:9149051-9154051 GCF_042767895.1 Penaeus vannamei
CATTTGAAAAACTATCAAACCCTTATTTATTTATTCTTTGATATTACATGTGTTGATGCTTTGTTCTTGTATTTTCATTAACAGCTATATATATTGGTTTTTCTCAGTATGATATATTATTATTATTAATATTATTATTATTATTATTATTATTGTCATTATGATTATCATTGGGAGCCAAAACTAAATGGTGAAAGTTAGTAGGGATAGATTTATGCATATATTTCCTTTGAATCTTATGTATAACACAAAGTGAATTGGAGCATACACTACCTGTGACACATAATCATTTTCATGAGGATTAGATATTTTACCTTCCCCATGCGATGGTCCTGTTAGTCACCATATCGGAACAAGAGTTTATTCAGATGGTCATTAAACAAGTAAGCCCCTTGTAAACCATGCCAGATCTGTTCATATACCTTGTGCTTGATTAAAAAAAAAAAGATTTCAATGGAACTGTAAGATAAAGAATAAGATACAGCCTTCTCTACAGATGATGCAGCAGACAAACTATCAATGGGGAGATTCCAGAAGGACCACAAGAGAAAGGCAGAATGCAACATCCACCAACAAAGTGCATCAGTGCCCTTACTGTCCCTACAGAGCAACAAAGAACCATACTCTTCAGAGGCATCTCTTGAAACATACTGGAGAGAAGCCTTTTTCATGCCCTTATTGTTCTTATGGAACAACGAGAAAGGAGTTTTTGAGAGAACATATCAATAGACATACAGGAGAAAAGCCTTTTGCTTGTCCATTTTGTTCGTATAGTTCCTCACACAAGAACATCCTAAGAAGGCATATGATCAAACACACAGCAGAGAGAGCATTTCAGTGTGCACATTGCCAATATCAAGCACCAGATAAGGAAACTCTAACACTGCACATCCAGAGTCACAACATTGGAGGACCTCTGTAGTATCTTGGCATTGGGAATGTTTTTTTCATTGACAATTATTTTATGGAAAGCACCCCATATTGAACATTGGTGATACTGTTCAGTATCTTGGCCTTTGATAATGTTTAACATGTCGCCAAATGTTTTATTTGAAATGATCCCATATCAACTGCAAGAATCCAATTTTAGTCATTAATTCAGGAAGCTATATATTGAATAATTGGTCAAGGTTCTTTTATTTGTAGAATATCAGTAAATGTGTATATACTGATAGGAAACAAGAGTTGGCTGTGTAAGGCTTTATGTGTTTCCAAAAAGAAATACTAGAATTATTTAGATAGCGAAGTTTTTGCCTACTCTTTAGTGTGATTTACCTGTAGAAAAAATGAAGCTTAATAAAGAATAGTATTTTTAGTATGAATTTTAGATATCCTGCTGTAAAATGATGGTATCTTATAGATTACTATCGTTAATTTTTTCAGAGTTTATAAGCTGTTCTGAGTTTAATACTTCTGGAATAGAATAACTGCATGTGTAGTATTATACTAGATGATAGTTTTGAATTGATGGATTGATAGATACTGTACCAGTATATGTATGATAATTCCTAATGATTTTTGGACCAAATGATTATACTCTAGTCTTTAAAAAGATATAATATATGTGCATATACTTGTGAGTACACTTGTGTATGCATGCAACTATTGTGTGCCCTTAATTTAAAACAAATTCCAAAGTTCTATTAACAGCAGAAATCCATTTAATTAATGTTTTAATTATTTTTAAAAGTTAGCTGTAAACAATTGATATATTAAAGATTATTAGTCTTTACTAACATCACTTACTAAGATATCCAAATAAACTGATGATTTTATATAAGAATTTGCAATTATAATCTGCACTTATTCTTAACCTTGGAACATGTTTTGTAAAGGATTTTTATTTTAAAAGTACAATGAATAGTGAGATTTTGTGAATGAAAAGATTTTTTCATAAATTCATCAATTGAAATGATACTTACCAAGTATCAAAGATGCATCAAATTACATATAATGTTGGCATTTTGATCATGATGTGAAAAAAGGCATTATTTTCAAAATAAGATTTTTCAAGGTGTGTGAATAGATTTGATTCTGGAAGGTTGAAAGAAAGCCTTATTATGTAAGAATTTGGAGGTGTTTATATGTAGGAGCATTTACATTTGCTAATGCAGGTTGTTTCTCTATAAACCTGGCAAGCTTGGGATGAAACAGGTGATGTGGCAAAAAAAAAAAAAAAAGATGATGATAATAATAAAGGCATATTAATGCATATACAGTACTAATTCCGATACAATTTACATAGGTAGACGTACTGGAATTCTTAATGGCACTGTTAGTCATATGGTTAAAGCATCTACTTTGTATTACAAAGTAGATTTTGCACATTTACATTTTGATACATTACCACCAATTGCACTACTTTTTTGTCTTTGAAAACATAATTAGGGCTTAAATGTAAGAGGCTTAACCCATTAACGTCGGTATATTTTGAAGCCGAAAATAAAAGATTCCGGGCGGCTACAAAATCGGCAGGCAGAGCTGCCCTGGACTCTGTCCGCCCACCTGCCGTGGCCTGCTGCTGCATCAGAGCGCAAGCCCCAACAGAGCATAACACTGGCGAGATGCCCGGCAATGTTAATTTTTTTGGGTGTCTCATATGTGGACACCCGTTGTTAGTGGGTTAAGCTATCATAGTAATATCAACAAATTCAAGTCAGATAACTGAGGCCAAGTGGGTGTCATGAAACTAATGACAGCAATTTTCAAATAATTATCCTGAACTAACCTGTGTGGTCTAATAGGGGCCTTCTTTCTAAGACCAACTATTTCAAGAAGAGGAACATATATTAAACTTTGTGCTTGTTCTCGCTCCCAACTTCACTCCCTCACTCCACTCCTCTTTCTTTTTTATCAAGCCCTCTTTCCATCTCTCTTTTTTTATATCACTGTCACTCCCTCCTGCTCTCCATCTCTCCCTCTTTCATAGTAATTAGGTACTTTTAGTCCTCAATACTGTATTGCAAAAAAATTTATAAGGATATATGTTGCAGGTTTACAAGTATGGTATAGCAAGAGTAAGATGTAGTCGAGACAGTCAAATGATATTTAAGCTGTTTGGTTATTTAACCATTATTCTCATACTGTGAATATTTACTGTCACAGATATTACTGTTACTGAAGTCTGCTCTACTTTGTAAACAAAACAAAACAAAAATTAGTCATTCAGTATATGGTCAAGAGTAAGATGAACCTCCTCTTCAGATGGAGATGGACACCCAATGGATTGGAGAGGAAAGAACAAGTGAATCATGGCAGACACCTACTGGCCACCTTCCACACCAGTGTTCCCAGTGTGACTTCAATACAACTGATGCCAATGAGCTTAAGAAACATGCCTTTAAACACAAAGTGAAAAAAATGCATTCATGCCCATACTGTTCTTATTCTTCACCTAGAAAGGCATTGGTGAAGGAACACATATACAGCCATACAGGAGAAAAACCGTATCCTTGTCCCTATTGCTCTTACAGGGCTTCCCACCGGAATTACTTGACAGAGCACATTCGAAGACACACTGGAGAAAAACCTTATGTGTGCACACTGTGCTCATACAAAGCTACACAAAAGTCTAATTTGAATGTTCACATGGCAACAAAACATCCTACAATATGATCATTACCTTCATCACTTACTTCTTCCGAGTTTTTACATTTGTGACTGCATATTTGTAGACTGTATTAATTTTGTGTAGATTCCTTCAGTTGATGATGTTAAGAGCTAAATTACTCTACATAATTTATGAGAGTTAGTTGTTTTCAAAAACCTATGATTTGCTTGCAAAGTCTAACTTATGCTTTCATTAGCATACTTCCAATCTATTTTTATTTTACTGTGCCTATTCAGCTCAAAATCATCAAAGAAAATAAAAAGTGAAAGTATCATATGTCTCATTTAAAAGGCCTGTGCATGGTTAGTCTACCTCTTTACCTGTTCTTTCACATACACAGTCACACTATATAAGTACATACTTTTTTTGTATAATTATTCATACTAAGGGTATTGTCACACTGTAGCACAAAACATGGTCAGGCCGCTCATTACTCCCTTCGAATAACCTGAGAGAGTACTCTACTTGAGAGTGTTCATTTCATTGTTTGATATTGATTTCATCTTTTTCCATTTCTTTTCTTTTTTATTGTTTACTGGATGAAGGGAATAAATATATTAGTGTGTGAGATTATACATTTACAATATTTAATAAAGATTACAAAGTCAGTATTCTACATGCATATATATTTTTTATTTTTGTTACTCAAAGTAAAAATATCAAAGTATTCTGAATCTTGGTTGCTCAAAAATTCTCACACAAATTTAGATTCTGTCATATATATTCTTCAGTTTTGCTATTTTTAATGATGGGTGTTATGCTCAAATGGTTGTTGTTAATATACTCTCTTTATATATATTTCAAATTGTTGGTGATAACATTTTTTTTTTAATAATAGCAAGCTTATTGATGTTTGTTTTACATCTCTTTTGTGTATATAGAAACACAATAATTTCCAATGTTTTGATTGAATTATTTAGCATTTGAAGTCTTATTAGCTTTGGCCTTTATTTTGTTATTATTATTCATTGTTTTAGATTTGATTAAGAGCAGCATCACATAACTAGCAAATGGACAGTAGTTATTGATTTTCATTTTTTCTGGCCCCCTGCATATATATTTACCAGAATGCCATGGCAAGTTTTTATATCTACATTATTTACTCAGCACATGAGTAGATGTAAGCATTTATCAATTTGGTGTGTAAAGGTATTTAAAAAGAATAATTGAATAATTCAATGTACTGTTTTATCAAGAAATGAAATAGTACTGATATGTTATTGCTCTAGAG
This sequence comes from Penaeus vannamei, assembly GCF_042767895.1. Lineage (NCBI taxonomy): Eukaryota > Metazoa > Arthropoda > Malacostraca > Decapoda > Penaeidae > Penaeus > Penaeus vannamei. The sequence continues at coordinate 9,153,893 of NC_091578.1, forward strand.
ATTCATTTACTTCAGTGCTAAGTACTGGTAGCCTAGAAGAAAGAATATGTATATAAAAAAAAGATGCACTATTTCATTGATATTAAGCTAGGCGTACCCCCGCAGGTGGTGTCCGAAAAAGGCCTCAAGCGGAGAAGTTGGGGAGGCGACCCAAGAGGA
>NC_091578.1:9174051-9196551 GCF_042767895.1 Penaeus vannamei
GATTACTACTAGTATTACTATTATCATTATTGTTATTACTAGTACCACCACTATTATTATCATTATTATTGTTACTATTTTTTTTTTATTATTATTATCATCATAACCCGGTTATATCATTATTGTTATTGTTATCATTATAATTATTATTATTATGATCATTACTATCATTATTATTATTATTGCCATTATTTCCATATCTATTGTTAGTGTTTATTAATCTGTGTGAGAGTGTACGTATGAGTGTGAGTTTGATTGAGTGAATATGTGCATATGTGTTCGCATGTGTGAGTGTGTGTGTGTGTTTGTATGTGTGTGTGATTGTTTGAATGAGGGGGGGAAGAAGGAAAAAAAGAAAGGAGTTCAGAGAATCAGTGAGTCATAAAGTGCAAAGGGTGTGAAAGAACCTCTCCTTGTATTATAACAAAAGTAAGTATTGCATCATCCATTACTGCCAGCTATACAAAACCTATTTAGTTCACCCAAAAAGATTTAGTAACATCTCTGAAACACATTAATGTCTGTTATTAAAAGGGAAATTTAGAACAATTTATATGCTACATATATTGTACTTATTTACTTTAGTATGTTATTATTATTAGAAATATGGAACATCCTCTTGTGATATCGTAGTCACACACTATGTAACATTCTCTTCCGTCTTATAATTTCTACAATAAAGCTGTATGCATGGTGTATGCAAGCATATTTCCTGAGCTTAAACCTAAAAATGGTATTTATTTTAATACAAAACTTATTTTGATAGCAGATTATAACCATAGGTTTACTTCGGAGATACTACTGGCATATGATCTCTTTAAAATGTTTACCTCAGTTTTATACATGTTGAATGTTTTTAAGCTTCCATGAAGCTTGACTGAAAGGAATATGCTATATTCCTTGTCATGCTAAATGTAATTATGTTTTAAAATATATGTGTTTGATAAACTGATAAGAGTCAGTAAGAGTGCTAGGACATTATGATATGTGATTGTATCAAGATATACATGATTTTACTGTATTTTATACTTTTAGACCATGAAGCATGTACCTACAAAATACAGAAATAAAGTTATTTATTCACTGAGATCAACACTATTTGTATCCTTGTTCATTCATGTAAAGTATGAAACCCATATTGCAACAAAACTTACTTCAAACTTCAGCCACTACTTTGAAAAAGCCAAGTTATTGTATAGCTTATTATGTTAGAAATGAAAATATCTCTGCTTCCCTCTTCACTTACAACCAGTCCTTTAATATATGCTATAGCTCGAAAGCTATTATTGACAAGGAAATAATAGTGACAGATTGGAAGATATAGTTTGTAGGTTCATTTCTGCCACAAAATTTAAATTCCCCTACACCTAAAAATGGGTAAAAATAGCTAAAGCTCTACAACAACTTTTAGCCAATTTCAAAAGATTGCAGACATAATGTATCATTATCCTTTTTTCAATATAGAAAGAAATTTGAAGATAGAACAGAGATTACAAGGAAAATAGTTTTATTAATTTCAAGCTATGGAAATACATACACACATATACTTCAAAGTTCAAAGGAAACCCATTTCATATCACATTCTCTCTTTATTATAATAAGTTCTATAATCATAATTATCTGCAAAGATGTCTTAGAAATTTAGGGTCAAACTTTATGCATCTATGGTATTTGATTCCTATGTGTACTGATTGAATTATTCAAATTCTTCTTTTTTATGAAAGGAATTTATTAGATTTTTGAGGTTATTTCATAGCAAGTGTGAAAAATATGTTTAGGTTTCTGTGTCCCCTAAATTTAAGTCTACATTTTTTCAGTAAAAGTCAAAGTAAAGTCTTGATATTTGACATGTAAACATATTAGTAATATAAACTATGATTATTGTATGAATGAGCACTAGTGAGACAGAAAGATGTTGCCAACAGGTGGATCTGGAGAGAGCTAAGGAACGAAGTAGCGTCTACAGTGGGAAGCTTCAACTCAACACCAAGATTCACCATTGTCCCTACTGCGGCTACTCCACCATTAAGACTACAAACCTTATAAGACACATCCATACCCATACAGGTGAAAAGCCCTTTGCCTGTCCTCACTGCCCATTTCGAGCTACTCAAGAAGACAATCTAAAGCGACATGTGCGAACGCACACTGGAGAGAAGCCCTATGCCTGCTCTCTCTGCTCATACAGATCAAGGCAACAAAGTAGCCTCAAGAGACATGTGTATACACATCACAACTAAGGTAATTACGATAATATATACTCCACATATCCATCTGTTCCCAGGCCATGGTGTAGATTGAAGTTGAGAGAAGTGCATTTTGTGAAAAAGATGAAAGTTGAGTTTCAAAAACTAAAGGTGAAATTGAATGGCATTAACTGAGGTGTATTTACTATTTTACACAGATTATCATAGATACTGATAATAAAACTAATAATTAGAAGTTTCCTGACAGTCATTTTCTTACCTTTTATGTAAGTTTTAAAAATACTGTGTGCATTTAGAGTTATTTAATTCCCCTCAGTATCAAAAGAGCTTTACTTGGAATGCTTCTACTGTTAATTATTGTGAACTAAAATATGTGGTTGTATATTTTTCAAAAGCAACATCTGAAAATGAGACTGTGAGATATTTTTTGTTAAATGTTTTAATGTTTTTATACATGGTTCATATATTTTACTTTATAGTCAATATCTTTTAATTATTTAGAAAACAAAGATTATTTCATGTAGTTTGTGTAATTCTTTTGAGCATAAATATTAATATATATATATTTATTCTCCAATATTAATCAATATTAATATAATGTGTTTCTTTAACACCATAAATATTTACTTTTACCATAACTAATATTTACCGGAATCAAACTTTATTGCTTTTAAAATCAGTACAAAATATAGTTTTTACATGAAACTTATATTCTTGGAATCTGTATAAGTACCACATCTTAAACTGTTTATATTGACCATAGCAGCACAAAGCAAGAAAACAAAATCAATTTTCAATTAATGATTAATCACCTTGACATGAAGAAAAGTACTCAAAGCATAGTTTATTTTTTCTTTTTGCTCTTACTTTTCCTCATTACTGCTTCAATTTCTTTTTCATCTTGTTACTTCCATAATAACAATATGTCTGTTATTAGCTGCATGATATGTAATGTTATCCAGATTTAGAAAATAGAGAGCTGTTCAACATATTGCTCCAGTATTAAATACTAGAGTATAAGCAGTAAAAATTGTCCTCCTCCTACTATTTCCATTCTTCTTCTCTATGCTCCTTTCCTTTTTTAACTGCTCTGTGTCTGATATTATTCTTTTTTTCTTCTCTCTTATCTTTACTTGTCTCTGCTTTCATGACTTTTTCTCAAAAAGATTTGTACCCTCTAACTTATACTATGGTCTGAATCTTATGAAATGTACAATTATGATTCATAAGGACAACTCATTCCAGTATTAGATTATCACTAAAATCTAATTTGTACTGTTTAATAAGCACTGTATTCTGAAAGTACGTTGGGCGTCCCCCACAGGTGTCAGTGGACCACAACACCCTTGGCACCTCCGAGGGCAGACCAACAAAGACCATAGGGATTGCCGAGGCAATAGGAGCTACAGGCTGCAAGAATTTCTCCTCTGCTACTCCCAAGATCCGATCCTGCCCCTATTGCTCCTTCACTACAACCATTGCCACACAACTCTCTGAACACCTGCGGAGCCACGCAGTCAGAGAGTTATTCCCATGTCCACACTGTCCTTTTCAGTGCTTCCAGGTGGAGAGCATCAGGGCTCACATACGGACACACACTGGTGAGAAGCCATTCGGTTGCGCCTACTGTTCCTATAGGTCAGCACAGAAAGGGAACATGAAGAGACATGTGTTAAAGCATCATACCTAAGATATCTTACATTGATACTTAAAATGAATAATCCAGCAATTGTGAGGACAACTCAGCAGTGTAGCAATTATAGTGTGCACTGGTTATAGTGAAAGTGAAGATGTGGTATGGATGTGTATATGATAAATTCTTATCTGCAGATGTTTAATCACATTCCTAAATCTTTGTTTAATGACTTCTTAGCCTTTCATCACATACTGTGTGACAATTAAATTCTTTTTGAAAGTGTCTAAAATAGATGAGTTCTTTATTCTGCAAAGTAAATTACTCCTTCCATTATTACTTTAAATTAATGGTACAATATGTTCTCCAGCATTCATAAATATACCAAGAATCATGTGATAACATTCACTGGAAAATATACATTTATGATAACTTTTTTTCTCCTTAATTTTCAACCTATAATGTAGGATTTATAAGGACATAGGGGAATATACAGAGAAAGACTATTAAGTGGTCTTTGTCATTCAGAATAATACCTAGATTTCTATTACATGTACACTAGATTTTTCTTTAAACCTTCCTCTGTGTTGATGATATCATTTTATCTGCCTCAAGGCATTTGTGATGTTAATTCACTAAATGAACTTTGCAAAATATCTTTTTACCTATTTATATTTAACACCAATGTCTAAAAACTGCCAAAATTAATAGTTACTAGGAATATAAATTTTGTACCTATTGTCTAAAAGATGTAAAACAAAGAAATAATGTTAATCTTGAAGAAAATTAATTGCTGATGTTCTCATAATGAATAAAATATGTACTGTATGTATATTCTTTTTAGTCTTATCTTCACATTCCAGCTAAGCGCACATATATATAAATACATAAACCATTATAGTATGATTAGCTTGTTCATATGAACCTACATAGCATTTTACAACCATATATTCAATGATTATTTGTCAAAGAATTTCCATAGCTACTAAAAATTAAAATCAGTGAAGAAAAGGGGCAATGTCCTAGTCTGTATTCTATATTTCAAAGAAATGACCAATATATATTCTTTTATGGACCTGAAACAAAACCAGCACCACACAAGTCAGATAACTCGGCTCTGGCTAATATGCCACCATTTTACACTTTTCATACATATAGGAAAAATCACAAAAACATATTGAAAAATAATTTAATCAACTTTATCCTTTATCCAGTCAACAGCCAAAGCACTTAAACATGGTAATGAACCAATTACTCTTTTCCTGCTCTCACCCCATCATCCAATTTATTTATGTTTCTCCATGATTGTTATTCCCAATGCAACATTTGTAAGCTGTGAAAAAATAATTTTTTGCAGTTATTTCAGATAAATTTTTAAAATATCCATTTTTTGTGCATGAGTAAGCAGATAAGACTTCAAAACACTAACAAGGTTACTTCACTATTCAATGAACCTTTGGACACAATCTCTTGGTTCTTAAAGTTGGTAGCTCGGCCCCTGTATGGCTTAAAATAGTATTGGACAAGATTAGGGTAGTGTCACCTGACCTATTCAAAGCTCAGTTAGCACTTGGCTTTTATGGTAAGAACTTTGGTTTTGGTGTCATGTATTAGAAACAAGGGTGTCCCAAACATCCCAGAACAAAGGCAGTTTGTGGTGCCATAACAAAATATCTGGGCACTAAGTAATACGAGATAATGTATTATTATTGGTGGTATTGGATACCCTAGTACTTTAGCTAAAAAGAGGGATACAAAATAAATGCACTAATGAAGAACTGGTATATTCTTTGACATTGTCATGTGTGACATGTTTTGCAGATCATAGCCACCCCTTCTATTCTCACTCCCTCATTCACTCATTTTTAATAAACAAACAAACAATAATAAACAACAATAATAATAATAACTAATAACCACCACTCACCACCACCACCACCACTCACTCACCACCACTCTCTCACTCTCTCTCTCTCTCTCTCTCTCTCTCTCTCTCTCTCTCTCTCTCTCTCTCTCTCTCTCTCTCTCTCTCTCCTCCTCCTCTCTCTCTCTCTCTCCTCCTCTCTCTCTCTCTCTCTCTCTCTCTCTCCTCTCTCTCTCTCTCCTCTCTCTCTCTCTCTCCTCTCTCTCTCTCTCTCTCTCTCTCTCTCTCTCTCTCTCTCTCTTCTCTCTCTCTCTCTCTCTCTCTCTCTCTCTCTCTCTCTCTCTCTCTTTCTTTCTCTCTCTCTCTCTCTCCTCTTCTCTCCTCTCTCTCTCCTCTTCTCTCCTCTCTCTCTCTCTCTCTCTCTCTCTCTCTCTCTCTCTCTCTCTCTCTCTCTCTCTCTCTCTCTCTCTCTCTCTCTCTCTCTCTCTCTCTCTCCTCCTCCCTCTCTCTCTCTCTCTCTCTCTCTCTCCTCCTCTCTCTCTCTCCCTCCTCTCTCTCTCTCCTCTCTCTCTCTCTCTCTCCTCCTCTCTCTCTCTCTCTCTCCTCCCTCTCTCTCCCTCCTCTCTCTCTCCTTCTCTCCTCCTCTTCTCTCCTCCTCTTTCTCTCCCTCCTTCCTCTCCTCCTCTCCCTTTTCTCTCCTCCTATCCCTCTTTCTCTCCCTCCTATCCCTCTTTCTCTCCTCCTCTCCCTCTTCTTCTCCTACTCTCCCTCTTCTCTCCTCCTACTCTCCCTCTTTCTCTCCTACTCTCCCTCTTTCTCTCCTACTCTCCCTCTTTCTCTCCTACTCTCCCTCTTCTCTCCTCCTCTCCCTCTTCTCTCTCCTCCTCCCGCTATATATATATATATATATATATATATATATATATATATATATATATATATATATATATATATATATATATATATATATATATATATATATATATATATATATATATATAAATATATATATATATATATATATATATATATAAATATATATATATATATATATATATATATATATATATATATATATATATATATATATATATATATATATATATATATATATATATATATATATATATATATATATATATATATATATATATATATATATATATATATATATATATATATATAATAATAATAATAATATATATATATATATATATATATATATATATATATATATATATATATATATATATATATATATATATATATATATATATATATATATATATATATATATATATATATATATATATATGTATATATATATATATATATATATATATATATATATATATATATATATATATATACATATATATATATATATATATATATATATATATATATACATATATATATATATATATATATATATATATATATATATATATATATATATATATATATATATATATATATATATATATATATAGATATATATATATCTATATATCTATATCTATATATATATAGATATATATCTATATATATATATATATATCTCTCTCTCTCTCCCTCCTCTCTCTCTCTCTCTCCTCTCTCTCTCTCTCCTCCTCTCTCTCTCTCTCTCTCTCTCCTCCTCTCTCTCTCTCTCTCTCTCTCCTCCTCTCTCTCTCTCTCTCTCTCTCCTCTCTCTCTCTCTCTCTCTCTCTCTCTCTCTCTCTCTCTCTCTCTCTCTCTCTCTCTCTCTCTCTCTCTCTCTCTCTCTCTCACTCTCCTCCTCTTCTCCCCTCTTTCTCTCCTCCTCACCCTCTTTCTCTCCTCCTCTCCCTCTTTCTCTCCTCCTCCTCCCTCTTTCTCTCCTCCTCTCCCTCTTTCTCTCATCCTCTCCCTCTTTCTCTCCTCTTATCCCTCTTTCTCTCCTCCTATCCCTCTTTCTCTACTCTCCTCTCCCTCTTTCTCTCTCTCTCTATCCCTCTTTCTCCTCCTCCTTCTCTTTCTCTCCTCCTATCCCTCTTTCTCTCCCCTCCTATCCCTCTTTCTCTCCTCCTTTCCCTCTTTCTCTCCTCGTCTCCCTCTTTCTCTCTTGTTATGCCTCTTTCTCTCCTCCTATCCCTCTTTCTCTCCTCCTATCCCTGTTTCTCTCCTCCTATCCCTCTTTCTCTCCTCCTATCCCTCTTTCCTTCTCCTCCTATCCCTCTTTCTCTCCTCTATTACTCTTTCTCTCCTCTATCCACTCTTTCTCTCCCTACTCTCCCTCTTTCTCTCCTACTCTCCCTCTTTCTCTCCTACTCTCCCTCTTTCTCTCCCCTCTCTCCTCTGTTCTCTCCTACTCTCTCCCTCTTCTCTCCTACTCTCCCTCTTTCTCTCCTACTCTCCCTCTTTCTCTTTCTCTCCCGCTCTCTCTCTCTTTCTCTCCTGCCTCCTCTACCTCTCTTTTTCCCCCCTCCTCTTTCTCCTTCTCTTTCTTTCCCTCCTGCTCTCTGTCTCTTTGTCTGCCCCCTCCTCTCTCTTTCACTCCCCCCCCTCCTCTTGCTTTCACTCCCCCTCCTTCTCTCTCTCTCTCTCTTCCCTCTCCTCCTCTCTCTTTCCTTCCTCCTCCCTCCCTTCTCTCTCTCTTTCCTTCTCCTCCCTCCCTCCTCTCTCTCTTTCCCTCTCCCTCCCTCCTCTCTCTCTCTTTCCTTCTCCCTCCCCTCTCTCTACCCTCCTCTCCCTCTCTACTCTATATATATATATATATATATATATATATATATATATATATATATATATATATATATATATATATATATATATATATATATAAATAAATAAATAAATAAATAAATAAATATAAATAATAAATATATTTATATATATATATTATATCATAATATATATATATATATTTATTAGCTATATATAATATAAATATGTATATATATATATATATATATATATATATATATATATATATATATATATATATATATATATATATATATATGTATATATATATATATATATATATATATATATATATTATATATATATATGTATATATATGTCTCTGCCTCCTCTCTCTCTGCCCTCCTCTCCTCTCTGCCTATCCTCTCCCTCTCTACCCTCCTCTCCCTCTCTGCCCTCCTCTCCTCTCTGCCCTCCTCTCCTCTCTACCTCCTCTCCCTCTCTACCCTCCTCTCCCTCTCTCTACCCTCCTCTCCCTCTCTACCCCTCCTCTCCTCTCTCTTTCCCTCCTCTCCCTCTCTACCCTCCTCTCTCCCTCTCTACCCTCCCCTTCTCCCTCTCTGCACCCTCCCCTCTCCCACTCTACCCTCCCTCTCCCACTCTACCCTCCCTCTCCCACTCTCACCCTCCTCTCCCACTCTACCCTCCTCTCCCACTCTACCCTCCTCTCCCACTCTACCCTCCTCTCCCGCCTACCCTCCTCTCACTCTACCTCCTCTCCCCTCTACCTCCTCTCCCCCTCTACCTCTCTCCACTCTCCCCTCTCTCCAACTCTCCCCTCCTCTCCCTCTCTCCCTCCTCTCCCACTCTCCCTCTCTCTCCCACTCTCCCTCCTCTCCCACTCTCCCACTCTCTCCTCTCCCCTCCTCTCCCACTCCACCCTCCTATCCCTACTCTCATCTCCTCCCCCCATTCCCTCCCTTCTCCGTCTCCTCCCCTCTCTCCCTCCCTCCCCCCTCCACTCTCTCTCTCCCTCCACTGTCTTTCTCTCTCTCCCTCCCTGTCTTTTCTCTCCCCACTCTTCTCTCTTTCTCTTTCTTTTTCACCCCTCTTTCTCCCTCGCTCTCTTTCTCTCCCCCACTACTCTCTTTCTCTTTCTCCCTATCCTCTTTTTTTCTCTCCTCCTTCCTCTCTCTTCCTCTTTCTCTACCTCCTCCCTTCCCTTTCTCTCTGCCCTCTTCTTTTCTCTCCCTCCTCACTATCTTTCCATCCCTCCTATATATATCTATACAATCCTCTCATATATATATTTCACTTGCCCCTCTTTCTAAATATATTTTTATATATATATATATATATATATATATATATATATATATATATATATATATATATATATATATATATATATATATATATATATATATATATATATATATATATATATATATATATATATATATATATATATATATATATATATATATATATATATATATATATATATATATATATATATATATATATATATATATATATATATATATATATATATATATATATATATATATATATATATATATATATATATATATATATATATATATATATATATATATATATATATATATATTTATATATATATATATATATATATATATATATATATATATATATAAATATATATATATATATATATATATATATATATATATATATATATATATATATATATATATATATATATATATATATATATATATATATATATATATATATATATATATATATATATATATATATATATATATATATATATATATATATATGTATATATATATGTTTCTCTCTCTCTCTCTCTCTTTCTCTCTCTCACTCCCTCTTCTCTCTCTCACTCTTCTTCTCCCTCTCTCTCTCTCTCTCACTTTCTCTCTCCTCTCTCTCTCTCTCTCTCTCTCTCTCTCTCTCTCTCTCTCTCTCTCTCCTCTCTCTCTCTCTCTCCCTCCCTCTCTCTCTCCCTCCCTCTCTCTCTCTCTCTCTCCCTTTCTCTCTCTCTCCCTCCTCTCCCTCTCCCTCCCTCCCTCTCCCTCTCCTCTCTCTCCTCCTCCTCTCCCTCTCCCTCTCCTCCCTCTCCCTCCTCTCCCCTCCCTCTCCCTCTCCCCTCTCCTCCCTCCCTCTCCCTCTTCCACCTCTCCTCTCCCTCTTCCATCCTTCCCTCCTCTCCCTCTTCCCTCCTCTCCCTCTTCCCTCCTCTCCCTCTTCCCTCCTCTCCCTCTTCCCCCCTCCCCCTCTTCCCTCCTCTTCCTCTTCCCTCCTCTTCCTCTTCCCTCCTCTTCCTCTTCCCTCCTCTTCCTCTTCCCTCCTCTCCCTCTTCCCTCCTCTCCCTCTTCCCTCCTCTCCCTCACCCTCCTCTCTCTTCCTCCCTCTTCCCTCCCCACTCCCCCTCCTTCCCTCCCTCTCCCTCCTTCCCTCCCTCTCCTCCTTCCCTCCTCTCCCTCTACCCTCCTCTTCCTTCTTCCCTCCTCTTCTTCCCACTCTGCACCCTCCTCTTCCCTCTTCCCTCCTCTCCCTCTACCTCCCCCTCTTCCCTCTTCCTCCTTTCCCTCTACCCTCCTCTCCCCTCTTTCTCCTCCTCCTCCCTCCCTACCTCCTCCTTCCTCCTCTTCCACTCCTCTCTCCTCTAGCCTCCTTCCCTCACCTCTTCCCTCCCTCTTCCTCTACCTCCCCCACTCTTCCCACCTCTCCCTCTCTACCTCCCCCTCCTTCCCTCCACTCCTCTCCTCTACCTCCCCCTCTTCCCTCCTCTCCCTCTACTCCTCCCCCTCTTCCCTCCTCTCCCTCTACCCTCCCCCTCTTCCCTCCTCTCCCTCTACCTCCCCTCTTTCCCTCCTATCCCTCTACCTCCCCCTCCCCTCTTCCTCCCTATCCCACTCTGCCTCCCCCACTCTTTCCCCTCCTATCCCTCTACTCTCCCCCCTCTTCCCTCACTCTCCCTCTACCTCCCCCTGCTTCCTTCCCCTCTCCCTTTACCTCCCCCCTCTTCCCTCACTTTCTCTCCTCTTACCTCCCCCTCTTCCCTCCTCTCCCTCTACCTCCTCCCCCTCTTCCCTCCTCTACATCCATTCTACCCTCCCCCTCTTCCCTCCCACTTTTCTTCCCTCTACCTCCCCCTCTTCCCTCCTCTCCCTTTACCTCCCCCTCTTCCGTCCTCTCCCCTCTACCTCCCCCTCTTCCCTCCTCCTCTCCATCTACCTCCCCGCACTTCCCCTCCTCTCATCTACCACTCCCCCCTCTTCCCTCTTTTCCCTCTACCATCCTCCCTCTTCCCTCCTATCCCTCTACCTCCCCCTCTTCCCTCCCTCTCCCTCTACCTCCCCCTCTTCCCTCCCCTCCTCCCTTACTCCCTCTCCTCCTCTCTACCTCCCCCTCTTCCCTCTTCTCTCCATCTACCTCTCCCCTCTTCCCTCCTCTCCCTCTTCCTCCCCCTCTTCCTCCTCCTCTCCCTCTACTCCTCCCCCTCTTCCCTCTCTCTCCCTCTACCTCCCCCTCTTCTCTCCTCTCCCTTTACCTCCCCCTCCTCCCTCCTCTCCCTCCCTACCTCCCCCCTCTTCCCTCCTCTCCCTCTACACTCCCCCTCTTCTGCTGTCCTCTCCCTTTACCTCTCCCCTCTTCCCTCCCTCTCCATCTCTACCTCCCTCTTTCCTTCCTCTCCATCTACCCTCCCCCTCTTCCCTCCTCTCCTCTACCTCCCCCCTCTTCCCTCCTCTCCCTTTACCTCCACCCTCTTCCCTCCTCCTATCCCTCTACCCTCTCCCCTCTTCCCTCCCTCTCCATCTACCTCCCCCTCTTCCCCTCCTCGCCCTTACCTCCCCCTTTTCCCTTCTCTCCCTCTACCCTCCCCTCTTCCCTCCTCTTCTCCTCTACCCTCCCCCCTCTTCCCTCTCTCTCCCCCACTCCTTCCCCTCTTCCCTCCTCTCCCTCTTTCTCTCCTCTTCCCTCTTTCTCTCTCCCTCCCTGTCTTTCTCTGCCCCCACTCACTCTCTCTTTACCTCCCCTCTTTCCTCCTCCCCCTTTTACCTCTCCCTCTCTGTCTTATCCTCTCTATCTCCCTCTCTATCTCTTTCTCTCTCCCCCTTCCTCTCTCTTCCTCTTCTCTCTCTATCTCCTCCTCCCTCCTTCCTCCTCTCTGCCTCTCCTCTCTCTCTTCTCTCCTCCCCATCTACCTCCCTCTCTTCCCTCTTCTCCCTCTCCTCCCACTCTCTCTTCCTCTCCCTTTACCTCCCCTCTCTCTTTCTCCTATCCCTCTACCTCCCTCTCCCCACCCTCCTCCCTCTACCTCCTCTTCACCTCTCTCTCTCGTAATTACCTCTCTCTCTTCCCTCCTCACTATCTTTCTTTCCACCCTCCTCCTCTTGTTCTCTTTCTTTCTTCCCTCCTCATTATCTTTGTTTCCACCCTCCTCTCTCTTTCTCTACCTCCCCTCCTCCCTCTGTCTCTTTACCACCCCCACACCCACTCTGTGTGTGTGTGTGTGTGTGTGTGTTGTGTTTCTCTGCTCCCTCTACCTCCTCTCTTTCTGTTTCTCTGCCCCACCCCCTACTCCTCTCTCTCTCTCTCTCTCTCTCTCTCTCAACCCCTTTTCCTTTTCTCTCTCTCTTTAACTACCCCCTCCTCTCTCTCTCTCTCTCTCTACCTCTCCTCTCTCTCTCCTCTCTCTCTCTCTCTCTCTTCCCTCCTCTCCCCCACCTCCCCTCTTCCCTCCTCTCTCTCTACCCTTTCTTAGCAAGCAACATCTTTCTTTCAACAACAACAACTTTCTTTCTTTCTTTCTACCTTCCCCCTCCTGTTTCTCTCTCTCTACCTCCCCCTTCCTTTCTTGCTCTCTTTCTCTACCCCACCTCTCTCCCTCTCCCCTACCCCCCCTCTTCCCTCATGTTTCTCAGAGTGTCAAAACAATGTTCAAAAATAAATAAATAAAATCAATGAATAAATAAAAAATACATAAAAAAATGAAAAATTGTGGCATGGGCAAGCCAAAATCTTACCAAGAGTGCCACATTATGCAACTAAAGCCCCACAGCACAATTATTAAGACAGTTGTGACAGAATCTCCCTCTACTAACACTCCTATTCCCTCCCTCTCCGTAACCTCCCCCTTCCATCCTTTTTCCCTCCCACTAATTTGTGTGGACCTGAAGTTAGACCATACAACTCCCTCTCCCTCCCCCTCTTCCCTCCTCTCCCTCTCCCTCCCCCTCTTCCTTCTCCCTCCCCCTCTTCTCTCCTCTCCCTCTTTCTCTCTCCCTCCCTGTATTTCTCTACCCCACTCTTCTCTCTTTCTCTTTCCTTTCCCCCTCCTCTCCCTCTCTGTCTTTCTCTATCTCCCTCTCTATCTCTTTCTCTCTCCCCCCATTCCCTCTCTCTCTTCCCTCTTTCTTCTATCTCCTCCTCCCTTTCTCTCTCCCCTCCTCTCTCTCTTTCTCTCCCCCCACCTCCCTCTCTCTTTCTCCCCTCCTCCCTCTCTCTTTCTCCCCTCCTCCCTCTCTCTTTCTCCCCTCCTCCCTCTACCCACCCTCCTCTCTCGTTCTCTCTCTCTCCCTCCTCACTATCTTTCTTTCCACCCTCCTCTCTTGTTCTCTTTCTTTCTCCCTCCTCATTATCTTTCTTTCCACCCTCCTCTCTCTTTCTCTACCCCTCCTCCCTCTGTCTCTTTCACCCCACCCTCTGTGTGTGTGTGTGTGTTTGTTTCTCTGCTCCCCCCTTCTCTCCTTTCTGTTTCTCTACCCCACCCCCCCTCCTCTCTCTCTCTCTTTCTCTCCCTTTTCCCCTCTCTCTCTCTTTCTCTACCCCCTCCTCTCTCTCTCTCTCTCTCTCTCTCTCTCTCTCTCTCTCTCTCTCTCTCTCTCTCTCTCTCTCTCTCTCTCTCTCTCTCTCTCTCTGTCTCTGTCTCTGTCTCTCTCTCTCTCTCTCTCTCTCTCTCTCTCTCTCTCTCTCTCTCTCTCTCTCTCTCTCTCTCTTTCTTTCTTTCTTTCTTTCTTTCTTTCTTTCTTTCTTTCTTTCTTTCCCCCTCCTGTCTCTCTCTCTCCCCCCTTCCTTTCTTGCTCTCTTTTCTCTACCCCACCTCTCTTCCCCCCCCCCCTCTTCTCATGTTTCTCAGGTATCGAAACAATGTTAAAAAATAAATAAATAAAATCAATGAATAAATAAAATACATAAAAAAATGAAAAATTGTGGCATGGGCAAACCAAAATTTACCAGAGTGCCACATTATGCAACTAAACCCCACAGCACAATTATTAAGACAGTTGTGACAGAATCTCCTTACTAACACCTATTCTCCGCCGTTCATCCTTTCCTCACCTAATTAGTGTGGAACTGAAGTTAGATCATACAACTGGCAAAATGAGTGGTAGGAAGTAGGGTAAGTTTTGGGGGGAAAAGAAATCTGTCAAACTTTTCCTCGTGTTTCCTCAAGGTTTGCAGTTGTACCTGGAAGATGGGAAAGGAATAAAAGAAACGTTGGCTGATTATACTGAAAAGGCCCAAATGATATCTGCAGGTTTCCACTGCCAGTAAGCTGAAGGAAGCAGAGAATCAAATCATAAAACGTCGGCCCAATCAACTCATAATGAACAACTTCGCACAAGGAGAGGAAAAACGATGAAAGAAATAAAATAAAAAATAAAACAGCGACCAGGATGAGTAAAGGAAAGGCCTGACTTCAAACCGGATTTAGCCAGCCAACCTTGTCATGCATGTGAAGTGTCCTCCGAGTTGCAGTGCAATCCCAAGGGGAAGAAATTACATACAGCACAGTGAGGAAGCTTCTGCAGAGCTGTTCCTGTTCCATGTTGGGCGCATAACAAGGGAGCCAACAAAGTATACACATGGCAAAAAACAACAACAACAACAACAAAATGCTTGCTGTATGAATGGTTGAATGTGCAGAAAACAAGTCTGAGACATGCGACGTCCATTTGAGTAACGATGAAAAGAGAGCAATCCTAGCCAAAGTCGAAATAAGAATTTGGATCTACCATTTGCCAACAGAAAACCCACAAAAGACGAAGCAGTATATGGGAAAGGCAATGATTAGACGCCGAACCATGAGTGGGAAAGAATGAATCAAGTGAATGACGTTAAAAAAAAAAAAAAAAAAAAAAAAAAAAAAACTTTCGTTTTCTAGATGTTTAAACTCGAGGCTGTTTCTGCAAGGAAGAGCATAGTGTACCGCTTGCAATTTATCATATTACAAGCACCAAAGCAATCACTGAGGTTCGAATTACAGGACTAGTATGGGGACCCCATCGACCTCATCTGCTCAAGATTAATGTATCTAGCAGTGGCTGCTTTTGCAAGGTAGAACATGTGTTTAAGCTTATCATATGTACCAAAGTGCAGAATCTGTGGTATTTTCCATACGCCTCTGAAATCTTAGCATGTAGGAGAGGTGACGATTTACCAAAAACATGGATGGAAATAACTTAATCCACATCGCGGACTGACTGGCATGAGAAGTCACAGGGCCTACGAGTGGCCAAGACTATGTATGCCCCAGGCATAGTTGTCACTAAGTAATGTATCTGACGCCGAATCTTTGGCTTAAGGCGCCAGAAGACAGAAACCGAGAGACTAGACAATATACTGAAAAAAATCCCCGTTTTAACCCGCCTTCCTCCTCCCTCAGGGGGGCAGTAGGTCGACAACGGAAAGATCCCTACGAGAGGAAGATGCATGCCCGCTGTGAGAAATAAATAAATAAAATAAAAGTAGATATAAAATAAAATAAAAAAGAAAGAAAAAACGGATAGGAAACCATAGAAGTGTAAGATATAATCTACCAAATAAATAACATAATAAAATATCAAAGATAGCGACAATATAAACATTCCCCCTGAAAAGGGTAAAAAAAAAATCAGAAGAGGGAAAGTTGAGAAGAAAGCTGACTCGGAGATGGAAATGTAAGGGGCGACACATGGGGGGGGGGGGGGGGGCTAGGAATAAATGGGGTTGCGTGCTTAGGTTTCCGGCGGTGTTTTGGATTATTAAGGACTCATTTTTTTACACCGCGACGTTATTGATAGTTTTCTCGATACAAAAGCATTGTGCCGAGCATATTCTGACATCAATACAATATTGTATTGGCTTACTAAACCACGGAATACTTAAGTTCAACTCTAGGCTTATTTAGAATCAAACCAGTTTTATACTGTAGTACTAATCATCGATTATCTGTGGCTACCCTCCGAGTCCACTTTAAAACTCCCCATCGTTCCACTTACCATCCTATGGTATTTCATCTGGATAGGATGAAGGAGAGGGAGTGCCCAGTGGTTTGCTGAGGCAATTTCTGGTTGTTTTGCAGAGCTTGACAATCTGATAGACCCTGTCTTTGGGACAATTTCAAGCGAGAAACGCTAGCAGCTCAAGAATCGATTAGTGAACACCCAAGAGCAAGACGGAATTTTATCTCGCAGGAAACATTGAAAGCCACAAAACCTTGTCCGCGCAGCTCGTCTAACATGGGATCAGGATTTGAATCGTTCCCAGGTGCAGAGGGCTCGGTCATTGTTGAGAAGGGACTGGGGACAGTTTATTAGGAGTCTTGCAGAGGAGGTTGAAGACCATTTCTTTGTAAATAACACTCGTCCAGCCTACCAAGCCCTATTCACAGGTGACTACAGTCTGCTCAGTTAGTGGCCAGATCGTCTCAGATCTTGTTGGGGCGCGGGAGTGTTGGGCTGAGTATTTTGAGTAGATGTACCAGGTTGATCCATTGAGAGTTAATATGGATGCGGGTAGTGTCTTGATTCTGTTGTCAATCCCACCCATCATTGAGGATCCACCCTCCCTAACTGAAGTGAAGGGGGAATCTACCAGCTGAAAAGTGGTAAAGCAGCTGGTATCAACGGCATCCCAGCTAAACTGTTAGAGGTTGGTGGTGAACCCATGGTGCAGGGGTTGCATGCTGTCCTGACGGCCATCTGACAGTTTGGTACAGTTCCCCCTGAACTGTTGATGTGTCTGGTCATCCCTCTCTGGAAGGGGAAAGGAGATTGATGGGACAGCAGCAATCACCGAGGCATCACACTGCTCAGTATATTAGGCATGGTTCTTGATCACATACTTCTGAAAAGTATCAGAGATCACCTGCTGAAGCACCAGAGGCTGGAGCAATCTGGGTTCGCTCATGGTAAATCCACAATAGACCGTATCCTAGCGCTTTGAGTCATTGTAGAATGCCGCCGTGTGTCCAGGCATGGGCTGCTCACAGTCTACATTGACACTAAGACGTTCAGTATGATGCATCAGGAATCACTCTGGGAGATCCTGAGAACGAGAAGAATTCCAATAAGGATTATTGGATTAACAGTAAGCCTATATATTGGTACTGTAAGTGTAGTGAAATGTAGGAGCCTGTCGAGCTTCTTTCCTGTTAGTTCAGGAGTGAGACAAGCCTTTGTCCTTGCTCCAGCACTTTTTAACACTTGCATGGACTGAATACTGGGCAGAGCTACGGTCCAGTCATTGTGGAGCAACACTGGGCAATATCGAGTTACTGACCTTGACTGTGCTGACGATGTTGCTATTCTGTCTGAGTGCTTGGAATCGTTAGTGGCATCTCTAGATGCATTTAGCAATGAGGCAAAGCTCCTGGGTCTAGAGGTCTCTAGGACCAAGACCCAGATCCAGGACTTTAGGGATTTGCCAGGAGAACCTGTTCAGTCGGTATGTGCTTGCAGCAAAGACATTGAAGTCACAGAGAGCTTATATACCTTGGTAGTGTAGTTCATAACTTTGGGCTGTCAGAACTCTCTCATCAAGAGTATTTGGATATGCAGTTTCCAAGGCCCTGATAATGCAAGTTTTACTGTACGGTGGTGAAATCTGGCCATTATCTTGTGCCTTGAAATTTCGTCTTGATGTGTTTTGTAATTGCGCTGGATCATGGGGTACAGTTGGCAGTATCCAACCAACAATTACACTGTGAAACTGGCACAGGACCTGTTACTTGCACAATCCGTGATCGCCAACTATATATATAGGCTATATGGCTACCTGGCTCGTTTCCCACAGGATGGTCCTGCCCACCAGATGGATGGAAGAGGACTGTGGAAATTGTGGCGTGGGTAGATAAGTAAAACCTGTTACGTAGAGCTTAAGATGGGCCGAGTCCCTGCCTGGCAGCTCAAACACGAGGGACCCTCATAAGTGGAAATGAAGAGTGGATGTGGCTGAGCCCCCTTGGCGTTAGCTCCCCAGTTAATGAATGACGTGCTTTGGGGCATAACGGGGTCGCTTGTGAAGGCTGCAAAAAATGGGCACATTATTTGTGTGCAGGACTTGAAGAAAAGGAAAAGGACCCAAACTTATGCGAATTTTGTATTTGATGTGTTTTCATATTATGTCATCTTGAATTTTTTTGTGTGTTAACTGACATTGTATGTGAATTCCGCACCAATATTTTGTGTATCCTGCCAGTTTCCTCAGGGAAATATGACTTATTCTCAATAAATGCCTGTTTTCATGTTTTTAACAGCATGTGAATATCAGTTTGTCCTATTTGCTGCCCTGTTTTGCCCCCAGGTAAGGGGAAAAAGGAGTAATGGGCAAAAATCTGAAAATTTTCAATAACTTTAAAGCTCGCCCGTCCTTTATATCTTGGTTATGGTAATAGACTTCACATAACTGTAAAATTTCAAAATCATATGACCTCATATGAGCATTTGGGAATTAATTGAAACTAAGTACCCCGTTTTGCCCACTCTCCTCGACTCATCAGCCGCGAGAATAAGTAGGGGTGCATTTTAATGTGTTACTTGATGCTGATATCGGGAGTAGTGGGGACGCGGAGGTTGTGAATAAGTCGTTGTTTTCAGTCTCTGTGAAGACGTATGCAACTTCATTCGTGTAATGTTTCACATAGGTGAAGCTTGGTTTGTTTCGAGGATATAGGTTCAGCTGATAAAAGTACAGTGATTTTTCAATTCCACTTAGATTTCTCTTAACAATTGTTTGCGTCGTTCCGTGGTGAGTATTCAAAAATATATATCGCCTTTACTAATTTTTGTTTTAATTCCAATTCAAAAGAAAAATTTAAATCATTTCATTGAATCTGTGAAGGAGAGTGCATTGAAGAAAGGATTAAATACTAGAATAGTTGTTAAAAAGGTCAAGATACACCATGTTTAAGCATAGGTTCCACTGCCCAGGCTCACCTCCGGCCCTTCCCTGCATCGCTCCTGGTCTGGCTCCCAAGATGCAGGGCCGTGACCTGACCACAAAGGTGATAAATCCCAGAGTCAGTCGTGTCTCGAAGAATCCCAGCTTTAATAAGCTGCAATAAAGAGCGAGTGGTATGTTCCAAATAGGGGCCAAACCAGTGTCAAGAAGTTTTCCCAACGGTTTTTTTTTCTAATTTCATTACCATTTGGATTAGCGTCATACATGGCAGTATCTATGTCGCAATGTGGTGTATAAAAGTCGCAGTTACTGAAAGTGAAAATCCAAGCCTCGGCTCATATGAGGCACCTAATAAATGTTCGTGCCTGAAGTTACTTCAGTTGATGCCGATAAAAGCAATAGCAATGGTGCTCTCTCTCTCTCTCTCTCTCTCTCTCTCTCTCTCTCTCTCTCTCTCTCTCTCTCTCTATATATATATATATATATATATATATATATATATATATATATACATACAAAGAGAGAGAGAGAGACTACCACTGCTATTGCTTTCATCGGCATCAACTGAAGTAACTTCAGACAAGAACATTTATTAGGTGCCTCATATGAGCCGAGGCTTGGATTTTCACTTTCAGTAACTACGACTTTTATACACCACATTTTCCAAAATGACAAGTAAGAATTTAGCGGAAATTTAATAAAGAAATAATGTTTTCGGTTGTTGCAACAAATACAAACATTATTTTTTAAACCACTTTGATAAAATGATTTCTTTTTGTAACCAATATAACTGGGATGACTAGGAAATATGTTACTTTAGTTACAAAATGTTATGTTGAATATCAACAACGTGTACCACAAGTTAAATTTTAACAAATAGTCACATGTTGCTATATCACTGCATCAGACGCACGATATCCCTTACCTCCATTACAGGTCTGAAAGTAACGTTGGTAGATCTACCAGCCGGTCAGTTTATCGAAATAAGTCTGTTGGTAGGTCTATCAATGTATCAGTTATGAGGATAGCAATCTGTCATTTACTTGTTTGTATTCAGTACACATGAGTCTTCATCGGTGGACTTTTATGAAGGCGTATGAGGTGTGGACGCTCCCAAAATAATTGCACAAGTAGAATTCTGATTCTCAGTGCAAGGAATCAAGTAGACATAAAGATTTATATAGTATAGAACGTATAACAAGTGTGAACGCACAGACAAGAAGAAAAGTAGATGTGTAGTTGAACAATATTGTGAACACAGAAACGTGTCTATAATCACACAATGAGAATCAAAGATAAATATTTCTCATTAACAGGGTTTGTAAAGTACTTATATCTTTGTTCTTTATATTATTTGGTTACATGATAAACATTCACGACAGCAGAAATATAAAATATCAGTTGATATTCTGTATAAATGTTTAGATGTGAGATCCACTGCTAACACTACAAGGAACGTGTTACATTGACCGGTAATGATACAGAATCCGAAGATATTTTAATGTACCGTTAGAGATCTGCCAGACAAGAAGGGCGCAATGCCGCGCTAATATAAAGATGTGATAACGGCCGCGACTGCTCATCACTCCACCAACCGTGTGGAATGAGGATTGTGGTAATTTCAACGATAGGAATTCTGGATGCAACTACATGATATATTGTATATACTGAAGAAGAGAGCTGATTCCATAAATAAGTGAAGGTATGACCTAAAGGAACACACGTAATAGGGCGAGGATTGATGTGGTGGCGGTGGTGGTGGGGGGGGGGGCGTGGCCAGCTTACTTCCGCCCGACCTCGGCCTCGCCAGCGGGACTTGCAGCTGAATCAGCTGGGCCTGGCCGGGCGCGAAGCTGAAACCTTGAGACAACAAAGCTAGCACTTTACTCTTTATCCTTGCCACCTTTGTAATAATGATAATGATGGTCATACCAAATGAATGAGAAAATTGTAAAGTATATATTTATTTGTTATATATACATATAATTTATATCCATGATATAAATATTATTTACATATATATAGGTTTATCCTAGGGGTATGATGACGTTTGCCATCCATGCAAATTATTAAGGCTTACTGAAAGCTCTCGGGCATCCAGTGACGGTTGATGAGTCATACCAGGCAACCCCGATAAAACAAATCCTAGGATCGCATGAAACAGACATCTTCCGTCGCGCCATCTCCGGAGATTTTAGTATTGACTTCTACTCTAACTCTAAATACACATGTGATTTATACACACACACACATATATACAGTATATATGTATGTACGTATGTGTGTGTGTATTTGTGTATACTCTTAGTATCTACAGTATGTGTTTGAGTGGCATGTGTCGTACTCCAAATTCCTTTTACCTGTATCTTTGAAATCTAGTTTAATTTCCAAACGGCGAACAACACTGTCTGCCGTTGTCACCTCCCTCGCTAAAGACTGTTAGCAAGACTGTACATAATACAACCTTTCAGTGACGTATACAAGAAACGCAGTAGTAGCTGAAAAACGCCTATTTCGAAACCTATTATTCATTGCAATTTAATCGGACAATAAGCCAGTGTACTTGAATTTGAGTGACATTATATTTTTGGGCAATGCCAAGCTTGGTATTTTTTAATCATCACATGCAAAAATCACCATGGCGGTTATTATCATTATCATCAAAGGCTCTCACTCATCGACCATTAAAAGAAACTAAAGTATATGGAGCAAATCACAAACATCATCATCTCCAAGTTTCTGGTTTCTCTTTAATCATCAATGGTTAAGAAATCTGAGGGAGTAAAAAATCTCTTTAAGATAATGTTATTATAATTCTGAAAAACCACAACCTTGTGCGGAATAGATGAAGTAAGAACATACGTCTAAAAACTTCTGTTGTTGCCGAGAAACTGGAAAGTCAACTGTGTAAGTTTATGAATTAAAACTAAGCATATTGACACGCG
>NC_091578.1:9201551-9204051 GCF_042767895.1 Penaeus vannamei
TCACCTTTAAGAAAAAAAAATTATATTCATAACACCTTCCCCATATCAATCCTACTATTCTAACACATCAACGTAAAAAAAAAAGAAAAAAAACTATAATTTTACTCTTCCCATCAGCGTCCCATCACCTTTAAGAAAAAAAAATTATATTCATAACACCTTCCCCATATCAATCCTACTATTCTAACACATCAACGTAAAAAAAAAGAAGAAAAAAAACTATAATTTTACTTTTCCCATCAGCGTCCCATCACCTTTAAGAAAAAAAATTATATTCACAACACCTTCCCCATATCAATCCTACTATTCTAACACATCAACGTATTTAAAAAAAAAAAAAAATAAGGAAAAAAAAGTAAAAATAATAATTTTACTTTTCCCATCAGCGTCTCATCACCTTTCAAAAAAAAATCTTATACTCACAACACCTTCCCCATATCAATCCCACTGTTCTAACACATCAACGTATTTTTAAAAAATAATAAGGAAAATAAAGTAAAAATAATAATTTTACTCTTCCCATCAGCGTCCTATCACCTTTAAGAAAAAAAGAATTATATTCACAACACCTTCCCCATATCAATCCCACTGTTCTAACACATCAACGTATTTAAAAAAATAAGGAAAACAAAAAAGTAAAAACTATAATAATTTTACTTTTCCTATCAGCGTCTCATCACCTTTCAAAAAAAAAAATATATATTCACAACACCTTCCCCTTATCAATCCCACTGTTCTAAAAAAATAAAAACTATAATAATTTTACTTTTCCCATCAGCGTCTCATCACCTTTCAAAAAAAAAATTATATTCACAACACCTTCCCCATATCAATCCCAATGTTCTAACACATCAACGTATTTAAAAAAATAAGGAAAACAAAAAAGTAAAAACTATAATCATTTTACTCTTCCCATCAGCGTCCTATCACCTTTAAGAAAAAAATATATATATTCACAACACCTTCCCCATATCAATCCCACTGTTCTAACACATCAACGTATTTAAAAAAAAAATAAGGAAAAAAAAGTAAAAACTATAATAATTTTACTCTTCCCATCAGCGTCCCATCACCTTTCAAAAAAAATATATTCACAACACCTTCCCCATATCAATCCCACTGTTCTAACACATCAACGTATTAAAAAAAAAAGTAAAAACTAAAATCATTTTACCTTTCCCAGCTGCGCCTCCCAATCACGCCCACACGCACCGCCTTCCAGTGTCTTCTCGCGCCCTACTTCGACCTCCTACGTTAGAGCGCCCGTGTTGTCGTCTATATTTACAGTAGTAACATTACGGTCCCTTAATTGGCTTACAACTCGCGTGTTTGTTTTGGGGAACGGTGGTGGGGGGAGGGGATGGAGGGGGGGAGGGGTAGAAGGGGAAGGAGTGGAAAAGGAGGGGAGGAACGAAGGAGAGAGAAAAGGGTGGAAGAAAGGAGACTATATATGCATATAAAGGAATACATACATGTCTGTAGAGTTATATGTGTGTGTGTTTGTGTATACATATATATTATGTGTGTGTGTGTGTGTGTGTGTGTGTGTGTGTGTGTGTGTGTGTGTGTGTGTGTGTGTGTGTGTGTGTGTGTGTGTGTGTGTGTGTGTGTGTGTGTGTGTGCGGGGACGGGAGTGTTATATTTTTAAAGACGAACTGAAATGACTAAAACTAAATACCCATCACTTACTGTATGTTATAAGTAAACAAGACGCAATCATTATCTCAAAACAAGTTATGAGGAGAATGAAAAGTAATTCTAACAAAATATTATTTGAAATGTATGTATTGCACCTGATTCATTTTCATACATGGCGGTTAGTGTATATTGTGTGCACCGTTTCCTATTCTGTGTGTCTTTCCTTTGAAGTTCACATAATCGAGGTTTTATACTTCTCCGATCTTACACTCATGTATATACGCTAGTTGCTGATATGGACAAATATGTGTACCCGAGTGTGTTTGCATCTTCATTGACACATTTCATTTGCTGGTCACCATAAAGATAATCCACAAGTTATATATATTACTCTTCTTTCGATATGATAATGTTAAAAATGTTGATGAAAAAAATCGATTTAACCTAAATTCACATTTTCCCCAAATCAAGGTTTAAGTAATTAAAGCCAGACTTAATAGACTTAGAAACGCTCTTTGTCTTTCATTTTTCTTACAATAATCACTGTTTTCATTTAGTCTGAACACACATCTTACAGTTTATATTTGTTTGATTTTCACAGAGTCAGACTTCCAGTTACTCTTTCCGTATTTAGAACTTTAATCGAGATTTTCTTAGATTCATTTCCTCTGAATTGACATACCTAAAGTTAAAAAAGGAAAATCTCGGAATATCTTCGTTCTCTCAGATGATTAGGAAATAACAAGTTAGTTCTGGATTTATCATGAGATTCGCGGAATGTTTGATAACAATGATTTACAAACAGTAGGATATATAAAAGTTGACGGAAGAGAATTCCTTGGTTGTCAGCTTTCGGCGTGGG
>NC_091578.1:9226551-9231551 GCF_042767895.1 Penaeus vannamei
TATTATTATTATCATTATCATCACTATTGTCATTATTATTACTACTACTATCATTATCATCACTATTGTCATTATTATTACTACTACTATCATTATCATCACTATTGTCATTATTATTACTACTACTATCATTATCGTTATTGTTATTATTACCAATATCATTATGATCATAATCATCATTATTATTACATAAGCATTATCATTGTGCAGCTTCAATGCCAAGACTAATAGAATTGGCCATTCCTTTAAATTCCTCTGGCTTGATGCGCGGTTCCAAAGAGCCACGAATATTTTTATAAATTCAAACATCTTACTTACAAAGCTTCTTGTTTACTTTATAGAAACGTCTATTTCCTCTTTTTTTATTATTGTTTTCGGTGGTAAAGATGGCTCCGGACTAGAGGTAGCAGTTTTATAAATTTACATTATTATGGGGAAATTTTATCTCGTTTGCATTTCTCTCTCTCTCTCTCTCTTTCTTTCTTTCTTTCTTTCTTCCTTTCTCTCTCGCTCTCTCTCTCTCCCTCTCTCTCTCTCTGTCTCTCTCTCTCCTCTCTCTCTCTCTCTCTCTCTCTCTCTCTCTCCTCTCTCTCTCTCTCTCTCTCTCTCTCTCTCTCTCTCTCTCTTAATTGACTATGTGATATCATTATGCGCAACTCTTTTTAAAAATAATAGAAAAAAAATAATGATAATAACACAATAGACCGATTTACACTGAAAAGCTAAACAGTAAGACATATTTACAAAACGCAATAAGTCGATTCATATTACCAAATAATGTAAAATTTAATGACACTATCAGTAGCAACAAGGAAGGCTCCAAGCTAGTGCAAGAAAAATGAAGGATGTGAAGTGTGTAAGACAGTTTCATGTTGCATTATGATGTTGCAATCTGGTTTACTTCAGGTTGTTCCTGTGGCTCAGAGCGTGTGTGTGGGATCAACAACGTAAAGATAATATTTATGGGTATAACAATAATGATGATAATGATAATGATGCAGATGATTATAACCATAATGATGATTAGTATAAAGGTGATGATGAAAACAATAAAAATGATGATTATGATAATGATGATAATAATAACTGATAATGATAGCAGTGATAACGATAATAGCATAAATGATAATGATGATAAAAACAATGATGGTGATAATGATATTAATAATGATGATAATGATAATTGCCATGATACTGTGATAATAATGATAATGACAACAATAAAAGATAATGATATAACAACAGCAATAAAAATATCAATAATAGCGACAATAATACTAATAATATTACTAATAATAATGATAATAATAATAATGATAATAATATCAGTATTCAATAACAATACTAATAATGATACCGACAAGAAATAATGACGATAACAACAACAATAATGATAAATACAATCATAATTATAATGATACTAATACTGTTACTACTACTACTACTACACTCTATGATAATGATAATGATACTACTACTACTACTACAACTGATAATAATAATGATTATGATAGTGATAATGATAATGAATATAATATTTAATGATAATGATGATACTTATGATAATAATAATATGATAATAATAATGATGATGATAATGATGACAATAATAGTAATAATGATAATAATAAAACTTATAATAACAATAATAATAACAACAAAAACAACAACAACAATAATAATTATAATAATAATAATGATGATAATAATGATAATGATAATAATAATAACAATAATGATAATAACAATAACAATAATAATAATAATAATAATAATAATAATAATAATAATAATAATGATAACAATATTAATAATAATAATAATAATAATAATGATAATAATAAGCATAGTAATGATAATGATAATAATAATGATAATAACAATGATATTCAAAAGGGTAAATTAAGGATTAGATATGCTACAAAAGTGAGTGTACCTACCTACATACATACATATATAGAGATGAATAGACAGATATGTAGATAGATAGATAAAGAGGTAGATAGAGATAGAGAGATAGAGCGATAGATAGAGAGATATAGGTAGATAGAGAGATAGAGAGATATAGGTAGATAGAGAGATAGATAGAGAGATATAGGTAGATAGAGAGATAGAGAGATATAGGTAGATAGAGAGATAGATAGAGAGATAGATATAGGTAGATAGAGAGATAGATAGAGAGATTATAGGTAGATAGAGAGATATAGGTAGATAGAGAGATATAGTTAGATAGATAGACAGGTTGATATATAGATAATTGGATTATATCTATTTTAAAGATGAATAGATCGATGCAATGTTCGTGACATACATTCTTGTCGTTGGTTATTATTCTTTTTATTATTATCAGTAATATTGCTACTGTTATTGTTGTTATTATCATCATTATTATTTTTATCATCATTTCGATTATTGTTATCATTATTATTATTATCATTATCATCATCATTATTATAATCAGTATTGTCAGTGTTGTTAGCATTATTGTTATTCCTGTCATAATCATCATCAACCTTATCACTATCATTATTATCATTACTACCATCGTTATCATTATCATCATTGTTAGCAGTAGCATTAATATTATTATTGTTATGAATATTGTTGTTAACTTATCCCCATTGTTATCATCATTACTATTATGCTTTTTATTACTATTATTTTCATTATTATCATTATCATCGCATTTTCATTATTACCATTAATATCATCATTACAATCGTTAGCATAATGTGTCATTAGGTGTTGTTCTTGTTATCACTATTCATTATTATCATAATTATCATCATTATTACTATCATCATCATCATCATAATAGTTATTATTCATTATTATTATCGTTATCATCATTGTTATTGTAATTATCCTTACCATTGACATTTCTATCATCATTAGTGTTATTGTTATTATCATCATAATTATTATTGTTATCATTATCATTATTACTATTATCATTAATATCATTATCATTGTTATCACTATTGTTATCATTACTGTTGTTCTTATTATTATCATTATTACTATCATTATCATTGTCATTATTATCATTATTATTATCATAATTAATATAAGTATTACTATTATTACTATTATAATTATATCTTCATCATGATTTTTGTTGTCATTATTGCCATTATTATCATCATTATCATTTTTTTATCTCCATTATTATTATTATCCTAATTGTTGTTGTTCTTTTTATCATTATCATTATTATCATCATTATTATTGTAATCATCAATAATAATCATATATATATATATATATATATATATATATATATATATATATATACATATATATATATGTGTGTGTGTGTGTGTGTGTGTGTGTGTGTGTGTGTGTGTGTGTGTGTGTGTGTGTGTGTGTGCGTGCGTGCGTGTGTGTGTGTGTGTGTGTATACAGTATATATATATATATATATATATATATATATATATATATATATAGAGAGAGAGAGAGAGAGAGAGAGAGAGAGAGAGAGAGAGAGAGAGAGAGAGAGAGAGAGAGGAGAGAGAGAGAGAGAGAGAGAGAGAGAGAGAGAGAGAGAGAGGGAGGGAGAGAGAAAGAAATATAAACATGGACATACACACACATACACACATTTACATATAGTGGAAATGCATATGTGTATACATACGTCTTTCTTGTCTTCTCTTATTTGCCTGGTTTTCAGACGTGGTACAGTTGAAACCGTTTGTCCGACGAAATTTTTGCCTAAGAGCGAATGGTACAGCACTAGCCATGCTGATACAGTGGTAGAAAAAAAAAAACAACACAATACACAAAC
Source organism: Penaeus vannamei (assembly GCF_042767895.1). Taxonomy (NCBI): domain Eukaryota; kingdom Metazoa; phylum Arthropoda; class Malacostraca; order Decapoda; family Penaeidae; genus Penaeus; species Penaeus vannamei. The sequence continues at coordinate 9,230,342 of NC_091578.1, forward strand.
AAGTTTTATTGAAAATGACACAACAGTTCGAAATCCTTCCTCATCTTCTTCACCTGTTCGGGACCGTCTGCAAGCGGCTACTAGGGCGGGCAGAGTCGGTCATGTCAACAGCGCTCCATAAGTGAGGGTGTTCGCCGTTGTTGTCCACGCCCGGTTACTCTGGCTTTTCTCTCTCACGTACCCGGCGGTCTGGGGTATTAAGCGGCGTTCAGGTAACTTTTTTGTGTGTGCGTGTTTGTATTTTGTACTGATAAAATTTTGAGAAGAAACTTTTTCGAATTCTGTGGATATAGAAGTTAAAAGACTGTCTGTGGGGCAAATTTCGTGGAATATTTCCCATTCTCTCTTTTTTTTCCTTCTTTTTTCATTATCTTGCATTCGCTTAGGTTTGATTGCTTTTTCTTACTCTTTCTTTTTCATCTTTGTATTCTCTCTCTCTCTCTCTCTTTCCTCTCTTTATCTTTATAATGTCTCCTCTCTATTTTTGTATGTTTCTGTCTGTATATCTATCTTTATAAATGTCTATATCTACCTATATAATTAAAGAAATATGATATATAAGTAGACACATACACAGACAGACGGAGAGACAGACAGACTGATAGATCGCAGGTCAACGTGTTTCTCTCAGCACCGCCGTTTGAATATTCACAAATAAGGTCATGAATATACACAGAAATAAATACATGCCTGTCTATCTATACATTTGATCTACATCTACCTATCAGTCTATCCGGTAGATATGTGAGTCTTAGCGATAGATATGCATTCATTTCCGTATATTTGAACATCTATTTGGTCGCTCCTCTCTCTCTCTCTCTCTCTCTCTCTCTCTCTCTCTCTCTCTCTCTCTCTCTCTCTCCCTCTCTCTCTCTCTCTCTCTCTCTCTCTCTCTCTCTCTCTCTCTCTCTCTCTCTCTCTCTCTCTCTCTCTCTCTCTCTCTCTCTCTCTCTCTCTCTCTCTCTCTCTCTCAAACCGACCGTTTACCTTGATCTTGCATTTCCCAATATTGTCTATTTCCTTCGTGAGGGGAAACTTATCTATCTTTGTTGGTGTTTCAGAGGGAATATGATCTCACGGGCCATTGTGAATATTATTTCATAACTGATATTATTTTTTTCTCTCCAACAGGGATGTTTTATTTTCACTTTAAGTCTAGAGTGTGTTTGTATAATCATGCGTATATAAATATATATATATATATATATAT
>NC_091578.1:9234051-9241551 GCF_042767895.1 Penaeus vannamei
TCTTGCTCTCTCTCTCTCTCTCTCTCTCTCTCTCTCTCTCTCTCCCTAAGCATAAATTTAAGAACGTTCTCTATCAAGGTCAGTCCAATTAAACATAGAAGTTCGATCTTAGTTTTCTTTTTCCTACAGAGAAGAATACAAATACAAATAATGTAAATAACAATAATAATGTCGTTGAAGAGCATATACAGTGTATAAATATAATTCAAGGCAGAATTTGATAAAAACAAACGCACCGTATCTGCACACTTTGTACTTAGCAAATGTCATTTTGAGTATTCATATTACTACAACTATTCTAACACATTTGATATATAACAGTATCATAAAGTAACTGATATTCTGCAAAGTAAAAACAAAAGAAATCAGGTAATGAGTCACGACATTACTATCAAAGGTGAATAGTTATTATGGCAAATGATGGAAACAATCATTATGAGAAAGTGTAATATTTGAGCTAAGTGGCATTAGTTAGTTGCTGGGTCAGAATAATTTACAAGGACTTTCTGTTTTCAGTTAGAATTATTATAGTCTTGTCTATTATGGTACTAGTAATGTTCATCTAACTATTGATCTTCCAATATGAAAGTTTCTTTTATATTTGCATTTCCTACCATTTTAAACAATGATATAGTGAAACGTGGCAAACAAATACCGTAGAGTTGTGGAGGCTGAAATGATATTGCAACTTGCCACTCCTTTCGACAGAATGCAATCCAGATATTCCAAGACATGCGCAGAAAATACACTGTATTCAATCATGCGTTCACTCTGGTTTTCTTTAACAATTATTTTCACTAGCAGAATTACATAAAAAAAAAAGAATTCCAGGAAGGAGAACACGAAACACCTGAGACACAAAAACTTCCAAGGGGGAGAAAATAAAATAATAAAAACAGGGCAAATATCTGGTATAAAATTCAGGAGTGGAGAGGGGGGGGGGGGGAGGGAAGAACCTGCGAGGACCGTCCTTGTCAAAAGGGTTAAGGGAGGAGTAAGGGAGGGGTCGGGGAGATGTAGGGGAGTAAGGGAGGGGTCGGGGAGATGTAGGGGAGTAAGGGAGGGGTCGGGGAGATGTAGGGGAGTAAGGGAGGGGTCGGGGAGATGTAGGGGAGTAAGGGAGGGTCGGGGAGATGTAGGGGAGTAAGGGAGGGGTCGGGGAGATGTAGGGGAGTAAGGGAGGGTCGGGGAGATGTAGGGGAGTAAGGGAGGGTTCGAGGAGATGTAGGGGAGTAAGGGAGGGTCGGGGAGATGTAGGGGAGTAAGGGAGGGTCGGGGAGATGTAGGCGAGTAAGGGAGGGTCGGGGAGATGTGGGGGAGTAAGGGAGGGTTCGAGATGTAGGGGAGTAAGGGAGGGTCGGGGAGATGTAGGGGAGTAAGGGAGGGGTCGGGGAGATGTAGGGGAGTAAGGGAGGGGAGGGGAGATGTAGGGGAGTAAGGGATGGGTCGGGAGATGTAGAGGAGTAAGGGAGGGTCGGGGAGATGTAGGGGAGTAAGGGAGGGGTCGGGGAGATGTAGGGGAGTAAGGGAGGGTCGGGGAGATGTAGGGGAGTAAGGGAGGGTTCGAGGAGATGTAGGGGAGTAAGGGAGGGTTCGAGGAGATGTAGGGGAGTAAGGGTGGGTTCGGGGAGATGTAGGGGAGTAAGGGATGGGTCGGGGAGATGTAGGGGAGTAAGGGAGGGTCGGGGAGATGTAGGCGAGTAAGGGAGGGTCGGGGAGATGTAGGGGAGTAAGGGAGGGTTCGAGATGTAGGGGAGTAAGGGAGGGTCGGGGAGATGTAGGGGAGTAAGGGAGGGGTCGGGGAGATGTAGGGGAGTAAGGGAGGGGAGGGGAGATGTAGGGGAGTAAGGGATGGGTCGGGGAGATGTAGGGGAGTAAGGGAGGGTCGGGGAGATGTAGGGGAGTAAGGGAGGGGTCGGGGAGATGTAGGGGAGTAAGGGAGGGTCGGGGAGATGTAGGGGAGTAAGGGAGGGGTCGAGGAGATGTAGGGGAGTAAGGGAGGGTTCGAGGAGATGTAGGGGAGTAAGGGAGGGTTCGAGGAGATGTAGGGGAGTAAGGGAGGGTTCGAGGAGATGTAGGGGAGTAAGGGAGGGGTCGGGGAGATGTAGGGGAGTAAGGGAGGGTTCGAGGAGATGTAGGGGAGTAAGGGAGGGTGGGGGGAGATAGATGTAGGGAGGAGGGGGGGGTATTCGAAAACATGGTCCCTCAGTGGTGTCGAATCATATGCTGATCGACGCTAATCTTGCGCGTGGCGGTGTAAGGGCAGTGAGGGCAGCTGTACGGCCTCTCCCCCGTGTGAGTCCGCATGTGGCGTTCGTAGTTGAACCGCTTGAACGAACGGTAGTTGCAGAAGGAGCATTCGTAGCTCCGCATCTCTCCGCTGGCTCCCTCGACCACGATCTCTCGCCGGCCTTCTGCGCTCGCTCGAGGGTAAGCTTCGTCGCCGAGGGCCTGCGGGGGAAGGGAGCGCTGTAGTGCCGGCACGTTCCGGTGGGTGGGGATGACGAGGGCGTAATGGCAATGGCAACAGTATAATAATGATGATGATGATGATAATGATAATAATAAGTAAATAGCAACAATATAATAATGATGATGATGATGATGATGATGATGATAATGATAATAAATAAATGAAGTAATGACGATAGGGGTAATAATAACTATAATGATGATGATGATGATAATGATAATAAATAAATAAAGTAATGACGATAGGGGTAATAATAACTATAATGATGATGATGATGATAATGATAAATAAATGAAGTAATAACGATAGGGGTAATAATAACTATAATGATGATGATGATGATGATATTCCAGTGGGTAGTGATGACGATGGCATAATGGCAATGGCAACAATATAATAATGATGATGATGATGATAATGATAATAATAAGTAAGTAGCAACAATATAATAATGATGATGATGATGATAATGATAAATAAATAAAGTAATAACGATAGGGGTAATAATGATGATGATAATGATAATAATAAGTAAGTAGCAACAATATAATAATGATGATGATGATAATGATAATAATAAGTAAATAGCAACAATATAATAATGATGATGATGATGATAATGATAATAATAAGTAAGTAGCAACAATATAATAATGATGATGATGATGATAATGATAATAATAAGTAAATAGCAACAATATAATAATGATGATGATAATGATAATAATAAGTAAATAGCAACAATATAATAATGATGATGATAATGATAATAATAAGTAAATAGCAACAATATAATAATGATGATGATGATGATGATGATAATAAATAAATAAAGTAATAACGATAGGGGTAATAATAACTATAATGATGATGATGATGATAATGATAATAATAAGTAAAGTAATACCGATAGGGGTAATAATAACTATAATGATGATGATGATGATAATGATAATAAATAAATGAAGTAATAACGATAGGGGTAATAATAACTATAATGATGATGATGATGATGATAATAAATAAATAAAATAATAACGATAGGGGTAATAAGAACGATAATGATGATGATGATGATAATGATAATAAATAAATAAAATAATAACGATATGGGTAATAAGATTATAATGATGATGATGATGATAATAATAATAAATAAATAAAGTAATAACGATAGGGGTAATAATATCTATAATGATGATGATGATGATAATGATAATAAATAAATAAAATAATAACGATAGGGGTAATAAGAACGATAATGATGTGGATGAAAAACTGATAATGATAGTGATTATAAAATAATAATGATAATGACGATGATGAAAACATGACAACGATAGGGAAAATAATACTAATAACGATGACGAAGAAATGATAATGACAAGATGATGATAACAAAAGTAAAACTAATAATAACACCAATGGTGATGATAATGATAATGGTTGATCGTCATCATCATCATCATCATCATAATAGGCATAAAAGCAGCAACAAAACCACAGGAAACAACAACAGTAACTGTAAAAACAACAATAGTAATTACAAAGATAAAAAAAAATGTAAACTACTGCCCACAGCGATTAGATCGGTTATAATCCGGATGATGTCTATTAACCCAACTACCCATCTATTTGTGCATTTGTCGGTGCGTGTCATACATAAAAAAAACAAATCTATGCACCAATACACCCACATATGTATGTTTGCATGTATAAATTCAAAATATTATGAATAACAACCATCGTTCTACACTAGAAAATATTTTCAATCATCTGAACATGAGATAAACAAAAAGATACAATGCCATGTAGAGTTTCCAGTGACAGGAAGTAATAAAACAGAAAATATGACATTCCTCTCGCCTTTAAGTGTTTATGACATTTTTACGTCCCTTGGGTTGTCCTTATAAGCTACACCGGCATCCGTCTCAAGTGGAAATATCCGGGAGTTAAGAAAACGGAGAAATATTCTCACAGGTCACCGTGGGAAGAACATTTATAAAAGAAATTACAGCTTTCCCATCTTCGCGGTGATCCGGGTATGACGTGTGAAGATGTGTACACACACACACACACACACACACACACACACACACACACACACACACACACACACACACACACACACACACACACACACACACATATATATATATATATATATATATGGATATATATATGTATATATATATATATGTATATATATATGTATATATATATATATGTATATATATATATATACATATATATATATATATATATATATATATATATATATATATATATATATATATATATCATATATTCATATATCAGTAAATAATCTATAACACACACACACATAGAAACATACACAAACACACATATATGTATATATGTATGTGTGTGTGTGTGCGTATTTTGGAGTGTGTGTAACCGTGAGATATATCGCGTTTTCCGGAAAAATGACTAGAGTACCGAGTGGCCCTGCCAATCGACGGTGTTCTGGGACCAATAGTTCTAAGATTTCAAATTTGGCGGATATCGCGTTTTGCGATGAAACTCTTTATATATATATATATATATATATATATATATATATATATATATATATATATATATATATATATATATATATATATATGTATGTATGTATGTATGTATATATGTATATATGTATATATATATATATATATATATATATATATATATATATATATATATATATATATATATATATAAAGCATATGTAAAACATATATACATACATACATACATACATATATATATATATATATATATATATATATATATATATATATATATATATACATAATATACATATATACATATATATTCATACACATATGTACAAGTATACACGTATATCTAAATAATTAATCGGTCGCCGCTTTCCGATCTACGAGCGACCCAAGAGAACCCTTTTGCCATCTCTTTCTCAGGCATTTGAAGCCTGGAGCACTTTGTGTTCAGTCTTGTGTTTCTGGGTTTTGGTATCCTGTGTTATTGCTCCTCTATCTTTCCTGTGTATCATATTTCCTGAGAGTTCTCGTCTCCTTCTCTTCCCCCAGTTCTGCTCTTCTGTCGGTTACACTCCCACCTGCAGACACGCGCACGAACAAAAACGTATCCAACATTTCTACGTACATATGCAAGCCTAAAGCTACGAAACTATTTGCTCCTCGTTCGATGAATTTCAGAAAAGGGAAAACGAGCTTAAAGAAAAGTTTCTACTGAGAATCATGCATATTTTTTGCTTCTTTTGCACCGATAAAAGGATATTCATAGTCGCTGGTCTTACTTGAACACATTTTATTCAAGAAAAGGAAAGACATTAACTGAACACGCATTCTATTTTCTCAGTACCATAACAATTTGCCGCAAACGTTCCCGCGCTTTCTCCAATGAAATTTAAATGATGAATCCCAATTGATTTATATACATATACGTAGCTCAGGGTGTTATTTGCGTCTCATTATCAATCCCCCTCCGGCTTGTGTACTTAAATATCATTAACAAAACATTAAGCTCTCTTGTCAGGGGAATTAAAATAAAATAAAGTAGTTCTCGATATCAGTACATCATGAAGTCTCGAAATTCACATCAGGAATGAATAAAGAAATAAGATTGGTGGACACAAAGATTTTTCATTTTTTAATTACATTTCACATACTGAAATATAACAAATTCACATGTCATGAACACTGGAATGTAGATATATATTTACACATTCAGCATTACAAACGAATATGAATCAAATAATCCCGTTGAGAAAATATGTGAAAAAAAGATGATGTATTGAACAACCCCTTTTCTAATTGCAATCACTTCATGTATTTAATAAAACATGCTTGATAGATTATTTTTCTCACTAACGACAATATCAACATAATCATTGCAATGAAATACGAAAAAACAGCATAGAAAACAATGATGTTGAAAATAACTACAGCAATGATGTTGATAATGAAAAGTGTAACAATCAATTAATGCTATGCTGATGATTTCAATGGCAATGAGAATGAAAATGAAAACTATCAGGGCGATAATAATGATAATGATTATAATCGTAATAATGATATAATAACAGTGATACTAATAGTGATGATGATGATGATGATGATGATGGTAATGATTACAATATCGATATTATTTGAATTATAATAAAAATATCATAATGATGATTATAACAAAAATTATGATAATAATGTTGATAATAATAATAAAATTATCATAAGGATGATTATAACAATAACAATGATAATAATATGAGTAATAACAATGATGATAATAATAATAATAATAATAATAATAATAATAATAATAATAATAATAAATAACAATCGTAATAGCAATAATAGTGATAACAATAATAGTAATGATGATAATAATAATAATAGTAATGATGATAATATCAATAATAATAATAATGATAATAATAATAATGATAACAACAATGATAAAAATAATGATAATAACAAAAATAAAAATAATGATAATAGCAATAATACAAATAATGATAACAACAATAGTGATACTATTAATAACGATAATGGTAATAATATATCAATAAAAAATCCTACTATTATTACTAATAACAAGAACAATAATGATGACAATAGCAATTGTCGTCATTATACTTATCACAATCACTATAATCATTATTTGTATGATGCTCAATAAATCCACAAATAAATAAATAAAATAACAATGATTTCAAAATATGCTAACTCGTTGGTCCATATCAATAAATCCACGAATAAAATAACAATGATTTCAGAATATGCTGACTCGTTGGTCCATAAAACCACAAAAGTGAAAAACTGTTCTATCAATCATCTCTAAATTCCCTTTGGCGGTGTTGCTGCGTGTGGGTGTGATAGAGAAAGAGGGAGAGGGAGAGAGGGAAGAGGGGAAAGGGAGGGAAGAGGGGGAAAGGAGGGAAGGGAGGGGAGAGGGGGAAGAGGGGGAAAGGGGGAAGGGAGGGAAGGGGGGAAAGGGGGGAAGGGGGGAGGGAGGGAAGG
>NC_091578.1:9249051-9254051 GCF_042767895.1 Penaeus vannamei
GGGCTTTTCCCCGGTGTGGGTCCGGATATGTTTATCGATATCGGAACGACTTGGTGTTCTGTATGAACAGAGGGTGCAGTTGTGAACCTTCCGTGCTTGCCTGCAGTTGAGGTTCCAGGCGACGCCTCCCCCATCAAGCATTTGAGTGTCAGTATCTCGCCACACCTGTAGGAAATGTTTGACTCACTCAGTTGAATGCAGAGGTGTATTGGGGTACAAAACGTTTGACTCATTCACTCGCATCATCTTTTGTTATAAAACGTTTCACCCACTCGCTTGTATGCAGATACGACTCACTCTTGAATGCGGAAGTGATTTTGTTAGCAAGCATTCCACACACCCAGCTGAACGCAAATGCATTATTATATACATATTGGAAGTTAGCAGCAAATTATGAATACATGAAACCGTTTTTTGACTTTATTCCCCAAACTAAAAAGAGGTCAATTTATGGCAAAGCTGGACTTTCTCTGAATAAGAAAATAGAAGGCCAATAACTATGGCTATAAGCTAATCAGTCCCCGGAAATATTTAACAAAAATAGATTGAGAAATGATGGTAAAAAGTGAACATCACCATATATTTTTAAGGTCATCTTTATCAAAAAAATTGAATTTCATATTGAAATTAACAATGGTAGAAATATTTAGTTTTCCGCAATGAAGGGAGAAAATATAAACATTATATTCTACTCTTGAACTTCGTTTGAAATTACTTATTATAGATTAGAAACATACTTTCCCCAGATTACTAGCACCATCTGTATGCGATCGTAATTCTGAATGGAATGTATGAACGAAAAAAATAAAACAATAATAATGATTTTTGAACTGCCTTAACCACTGTACCTGCAATAATAATAACCTCTATAGTTATCAGTGGTAATTAATACCAGATATATTATAATTACCCTTTTTATCACCATCCCCAATATTATCTTGACAGTTACTTAATAAATTCAAAAGAAAAATTATAACTGACAAAAATAACAATAATATTCATTAGTAATGGTGGCGGTGGTGGTAATAGTGTAGCAGCAGCAGCAGTAGCAGCAGCAGCAGCAATATTACAACAATGACAACAATAATAGTAATAAATGAAAAGTAAAAATGACAATTATGAAATATGATATAAGTAACGAGATAATAGTTCAGATAGTATGTATAATACTTGTACTGTTGAGAACATTCATAAATAATAAGATTAACTATGGCATAATATTTATTACAATAACATTCTAGGTAGTAATGATAATAATTATATTCAAAAGGGTAATAGTAATGGTAATGATAATGAAAAAAATAATGACAAAATTAACTGATAAAAATGGTAACAGTAACAATAACAATAATAGTAATAATAATAACAACAACAATGATAATAATAATAATGATAATAATAATAATAATAATAATAATAATAATAATAATAATAATAATAATAATAATAATAATAATAATAATAATAATAATAATAATAATAATAATGATAATAATAATAATAATAATAATAATAAATATAACAATAACAACAATAATAACAATAACAATAATAATTATTATTATTATTACAGTAATAATAATACCATAAACAACAGCAATAATAATAATAATAATAATGATAATAATAAAATACTACTACTAATAATAATAATAACAATAACAAAAATAATAGCAACAACAACAACAAGAGCAATGATGATAACAACAATGATACAATAATAAAAATTATAATGATAACAAAAACAACAAAAATAATATTGGTTATCATTATTGTTATTATTATCATCACTATAATCATCATCAATCATCATCATCATCATCATCATTGCTGTTGTTGTTGTTAGTTATTATTAGTTATAATAATAAGAATGGCAATAATGATAACGATGATGATATTCATAGGCTAATGATGATGACAAAAGAAAAATGTGCTATTGGTTGAATTCAGTACCAGTCGAACCACCATTATGTAAATGATAATGATGAAGATAGTGTTTTAAGTAAAATTACCCTATTGGTTGAATTCAGTACCAGTCGAACCCCCGACAATGTGATGATGATGGTGATGATGATGATGATGATGATGATGATGATGATGATGGTGATGATGATGATGACGATGACGATGACGATGACGATGACGATGACGATGACGATGACGACGACGACGACGACAGTGTTTAAAGAAAATTTTGACTATTGGTGGAACTGCCCATCAGTGATAGGGAAAGAACAAGGGCTGAACAAATTCTATCCCTCAACAAGCTCAGTTCATAGTAGCAGCAGGATGGCCCTACCATGAGCCACTCATAAGGCTACTTGCTTAAACTTACACCAAATAACCAAATAAGATGGTCCTACAATAATGGTAATAGTAACGACAGTGGCTAAACATTGAACACAAATAATCATGTGATAACAATGACAAAGAAATAATGCAATAGGTGCTTGTCTTTTTTTGTTTTGCTTTGTTTTTACTCTGTAGGAGATGGGATGTATTGTATAAAAAAAATCTTTAAGCAATTCTATAAAATTGTAAAACTTTTTTTTTCTTTCTTTCTTTTTTTTTATAATGCAAAAATGGACTGGAGTAGTTAATACATTTGTCTGTTATCAAGTAATTATTGTCACCAACCCGGTAATAGTGTCTTTGCCTCAAGAGGATAGTAAAACTATGTTTATAAAGGAAAATATTTTGGGTTAAAGTAACAGATACACATGACTGCACACTGGGTACATATTTTCTTTTTTAATCATTCTTGCAACATAACTACTAATATTAATCTACATATATTCCTTGACTCCTGACCATTGCCTTACACATTCCTCAGTTGTTCCTTCTTACCTATGTATTTCATGTCTTTCGTTGATTATGTATTATTTCTATTTTTCATTTAATTTTGCCGTTTTCATATTCAATAACTCCCACTTTTCTTAGCTTAGATATTGTTGATTACTGTTTTTAAGATAGATTATTTAATTATTTATGATCACATATGCAATAAGTTTTTTTTTATCAGTAGTAGTCCATACTAATTCAGTAGACACTGCACACAAAGGGTTAATGAAAGACTGGGATTCGAAACTTATGCTTTTATCATGAGAATCATTTATTGCAGTATCATATGCCAATCATCATAATTTCAAGAGTACCATGATATGTAAGAGTATAGGTATGCTATTTCATAATCAATACAAAAATATTCAGAAATATACAAATCAAATAACAATTTTCTTTGTAAATCTCAATATTATACATGAATTGAAAATGCCCTTTAGCTATTTATCACAACTGTGAGATTGTAAAGCCTTACAGTCAATAATACCCAAAGACAAAATCTGCTAAATAAGACAATATATATGTGATAAACTTCCATCTCATAGAGACATTGGGGATTTCTTGGCATGGATACGAACATGTCTTTTAAGATTAGATCTATCACCAGTTTGATAAGAGCAGTAAGAACAGGAAAAAGGCTTTTCACCAGTATGAGTGCGAAAATGATCCGCAAAATGGGAACGATTTGAGCTAGCGAAGGTACAGCTCGGACACTGGTAGAATTTGGGCATTTTTCTGTTGTTGATGACTATGTTTCTCGCTCCTGCTACTTCTGCAGCTCCGGACATTCTCATGTCATTACTCAGCCAGACCTGTAGAAAATGTTGTTTTTTCAGAAAAAAACTATAAATTTAATCTCCAGCTGCAACTAGTAGATTCAGAGCCATATTCATTAAAGAGAGTCAAAACAAAATCATGTATTTCACTAACATGGCTTGACATAAGTTGTGTTTATATAGGCTACCTAAAACAACAGAAATAAATCCATTTAACACGGAGACAGATATAAATAGAACCTTTATTAAGGTTCTTACTTCAGGCTGTCAGTATCATAAATGATATAGCAGCAGTAATGGCATTATCAGATTTTCCATGTAGTTTCCTGAATCCTTTTTAAAAAGTTTCTATTGTAGGTAAAAAGGTAAAATAAAATGGTAAATTGCAGTGAAATTCCCTTACACTTCATGTTTCTGATCTAATATGAAATAAGAATTCTTAGCAAAGGCTGATTTGAACACCCATTCATACATAACGTAAAGAAAAAAATATGATTGCTTTTACTATAGTGTTTACAAATTTACACTTTGTCTTTGTGTGTCTACTTGTCTTCCTACTTACCTCTGTCTCACATAATCTCAAAACATTTTTTGTTTTTATTCATTACATAACTTTTAAACGTATTTCTTTCTCTCTACTTATTTCCTTCAATTTTCTCATTTATCTGTTTGTATTAGACAATGTATAATTCCTTAAATGAGAATGGATTCATACTCATATTTACTTTTTTTCTGTTTTCTTGTAATTCTACCACTCAGGCACAAATTTGTAATTTTGTGTCTCTTTGTTGATATTCTAACATCAGATTCCAACATTCAGTCTTCAGAAATCCCCTCAAAATTAGGAGCATTTTATTTACTATACTAAAGAAAAATAAAACAAAGGTATATTCATATGCAATGTATATTTCATGTACTTGGCACATAAATAAGAAACAGACTGGAAATAGTTTAAATGTAGAAATGACTTTTCACAGATCTTGTAAACTGATGTGTAAAACAGTTACAATCTTATATTCTACAGCCATTCAGTGAACATAATAATTCACAAGAATTGTCTAACAATGTACTCTGTGTCTGTTTACATGTGTATATGATGATTGCCATATGCAAATACATATGTATGTATGTGTGCATATATGCATGTGTATGAGTAATCATAGGTAAGAAATATTCATTAAACTTTCTTGGATAATCATTTGCATAGATAATATATCTGCAGTTAAAAGCAACAAAACTTGCTTTAGATTGTATTAATATTCAATTTGAAAATGCATTTCTCTAAGTAATTTATGAAATATTCATACAATTAACTTTTATCTGGTTAACACTATTATTGTCATTATTTGTACTTTATTTTCTATATCTTAGCTAATACCACAT
>NC_091578.1:9259051-9264051 GCF_042767895.1 Penaeus vannamei
TGTGTGTGTGTGCACATATGAATGCATAAATGTTATATATTTTATGATATTTCCAACAGCATTTGAAAGGTCAAGAAATATGTATGCTACTTACAATACTGAAATTCAGTTTTGTCTTACATTTGGCCGAATATATTAATTTTGTATTTTCTCATTCTCCTTATTTCCCATGTTTTATTTACAGTCACTTGACAAACATATATATTAGTATGTACAATTGTTTAACATTTCCTTTCATATATAACAATTATATAATCTATGTTTATCTCAGTGATTATACTTGCATAAGTACTAATTAAAAAGGAGAAAAAAAAAACGGAAGTAAAAAAATATAAAAGAAGGCTGGTATATACAGGATTCATTATATTTGGTAAATTAAATTTTTTCTAGCACCCTTAGTTTTTTTTTTAATATTTTTACAAATTAAAGAACCAGAAAATTTGTTTCTTTGGCTTCCCCCTCATCAGCGAATGCTTGTCCATCCATACGAACATTTAGGCATTAAACATACATTTCAGTGAATGTCATTTTACATACATATGCTTTAAAATAGGTAAAAAGGCAATTAATAAAATTGTTTGGTTCTCTTGAGTTTTATTTTCAACTTAAAGCAATTTATTAACATTCATTTTAGAAAAAGAAAAAAAAAGGAATCACAGGTAAATTATGATTATCTCAAACTATTTTGAAGTGAATGTGGAAAGGTCTAAATAAAGACCTGCCCAGGAAGGAAATGTGTAGGATTCTATAAGAAAAAGAAAATTTATTGAGGAAAGCTGTATTAAGATACTGAATACAAAGGGTAATTATCACTCTTGGGTTCTTTATGTAACATCAATGTCTATATAATATTACTGCATTTGATCTCTTAGTAACTTAGATCTTTTATATACTACTTTGTTACAATAATTTAACAAACACAGTTCAGAAATGAATACGTAGGTGTGCCTTTAACCTGTCATTTCGATTTGAACGAAACAAACAATGCGGGCATGAAAATGGCTCCTGCCCTGTGTGTATACGAATATGTTTCTTCAGATTTGAACTATCATTAGCATGGTATGAACAATAAGGACAAGAAAATGGCTTTTCCCCAGTGTGAATCCGGAAATGTCTTGTGAAATGGGCTCGATTTCTACTGACATATGAACAGTGTATACATTTAAAGGATTCCAAAGCTTTTCTGTTGCTGTCAGGGTTCCTCAGTGTGCATGCTGGTGCTCTCTGGCTTACCATTTCACTGTCATTACTCAGCCATACCTGTTGGAGATGGGTTTTTCATTCAGTCAAAGGAGCATTTCTGATGTCAATATATTGTCAGATAATATAATGATTTTTTGAGTTATAAAAGTAACCAAAGTTGTTTTAATGGCAATAAATAATTGATTACATCTTTTGATTAATTCCAAGGATTCAATTGCTTCACTTGCTGTCATTCTCATCAGTTATTTGAGCAATGCATAATTTTTAAAAATTGCATTACTAATGGATAATAATAATACAGAGAATATACTGCAAAACCCATTTTCATACTGCAAATTAAAAACATCACTCAAGCTCTGCTGTTCTCCATACGGATTTATTTCTCATTGGAAATAAGAGGGAGAGGGAGAGAGAATGTCAGAGTCAGAGTCAAAGTGCAACTGAGAGTGAGTGAGTGAGTGAGTGGGTGAGTGATTGTGTGTGTGTGTGTGTACAAAATATATAATAAATATAATATATATCATAAAATAATGTACACAGTAAATATGTCATATAGATAGCCATTTTTTCAATAAAATAAAGAGAAAAAAACATTTGTGTGTTTTCCTTTTATATGAATTAAAACAGAGCACTCTGCCCCCATTCTATATGGATTTTCATTCATATTAACTTCACCTGTTATCAAAATCATACAAGGCCAATTTAAACAAATGAAAAATAAATAAAAATAAAATTTATTCACCATAAAATAATAACACTTCAAATTGATATGATATATAACAAACTTGATAAAAATATCTATTTAAAGCATATTTTCATTCACTGCTTTAAAATGTATATTATTACCCCAAAGAACACCTTTCATTCTGTATGGTGTGTCATGTTTTGACACTTGCCATAGATAAAATGTATATATATAATAATAAAAATAATAAATAAAAAATAATTACTGATGTTTTTGTAAAATTTATAATGAGATTAAAATAAATATTAAGATTTAGAATTGATAATAAATATATGAATATTCAGTAGATTTCCTTTGTGGTGAAAGTCTGATATTTTTTCTTTAGAAAATATTTTATATATTTTACGAGATATAGGCAAACGTGAAAAAAATGACAGATTTTGGAGATGAAAATAAATTATGTTTTACAAGTGAGTTCGCATATGATGCAACAGTCTGTCATTTCGATTTGATTTAAATGGACAATGAGGACAAGAAAAGGGTTTTTCTCCTGTGTGTATGCGAATATGTTTTGTTAAATTTGATTTGTCACTTGCTTGATATGAACAATATGGGCATGAGAAAGGTTTTTCGCCTGTGTGAGTCCGGTAATGTTTGGTAAAGTGTGAGCGAGTAGAACAGACATAAGGGCAATGGGGACACTGGAATGTATCTGATGACTTTCCGCTGTTGATGTAGTTCCTCTCAATGCTTGCAGCTCTTCTCTCCTCAACCATTTGACTGTCATTACCCAGCCATACCTGTGGGAAATGTTCATCTTGAAATGTTTCTCCCAGTGGTATGACTACAACGATCTCATCACATGCTTGCATGATGATTATACACAACCATTTTTACCTTAAAAGGATGCTGAATATTGCAAGTGTAGCATTTACTGCAGATAACTTCACAGACAGTCTCAGTCTTATGGAATTATGGAAGATATTTTGCATTTCAACTTCTCTTTAGAATCAGTACCTTGATAAACATATCCATAATCTTTGATATCAAAATAATTTTTCAATACATACAACCAACAATAGGGTTATGAGTACATCAAGCCAAGATATTTCTATTCTAGTACTGAATACATTTACTAAGCAAAGTAATAACTCATACCTTGATCACTCCGTAATATAACCTCTTGGATTTCAAATATTCCTTTATAACTGAAATTTCATCTTAAATACAAAAGCTTGTATACTCTCAATATCAATAAGGTAGCTATTTGAATATTCAGTTTGTAAAATTATATATATATGCATATTTCAGTCTATTAACGATCTTATTGATAGTCATTTTTCTTCTTAATATATTTCTTTAGTACTTTGGCAGTTTCACACCTTACCACATCTCAAATTCCAGTCTCCTTAAACATACTTCAAATATTCAAATCAAATTATTAATCTAATCTATGACAGAAAGTCCTCTCAACAGCACCTCACACTTCTCACTAAACCTGAAATTTTCACACACAATGAGCAAAATGAGACCGGTATACTGTCAAGTTATTTAGAGGCAGATATTTGAAAATCAGTTTATTGAGGTATCTCTTACAGACAGGAAAAAAGAGCAACATTTATGTATCACAAGATATACTATACTATTTGAAATAATATTTTTGCTAAAATAATATATCCTTTATATCTATCACATATTTCAATTTTACTCAAGTTTCCTAAGATTATAGAAACATTTACAAGGGATGACCAGATATATTTACAGATGAATGAAAGCAAATAAAAGTATATACTTCTTAGTGAAACCCAATTTCTAAAAATCACATGTGCACCCGTAAATGATTTTTAATACTACTGTTCCTATTAGCTCTGTATGGACAGTAGGGACACGAAAATGGTTTTTCACCAGTATGTATTCGTATATGCTGCATTAAATTTGACTTATCACCAGTCTGGTAAGAACAATGTGGACAAGCAAATGGTTTAACACCTGTGTGGGTTCGATAATGTTTGACAATATCAGATCGATTTGTAGTACTGTAGGAACAGTGCGAACACTGGTAAGTTTTTGGGATTTTTCTGCTGTTCATCCTGCTCTTGCCAAGGCATGCGGCTCCTCTCTCGTCAACCAATTGCCTGTCATTACCCAGCCACACCTGTGGGAAATGTTATCTTAATCACTTAACTAATTTTGTTGTCTTACAGAAGTGCAGAATAGCACAGTCATTCTTTTATTTTTTTATATGAAGATTCAAATATGTAGATTCATCAGAAATGTGAGCTACTGATTAGCTTACATAAGTAGGCTACTGACGACAAAATTCTGAATATATACAATATTCATTGTGAAGTAAAGTCACAATTGAGAAGGTGCCCATTTAATGTGGATGGAGAGTTTTGCATATCACTTGATTATTTTATTTTCAGATAACTCCCATATGTAATCAAATACCAAGATAGCAAATTAGTAATAGAAAAGATATTTACAGGCTCCTTTATAAATACTCATCACAAATTTTGAGTAATCAAAATCAAAATAATGATGACAACAAATGACACCTGGTGATCATGATCATTAATATTTTTACTATAAGTATAATCACAATCCTTATCCTTAATGATAATCACTTTCATATTTGTTATAATTAAAATAAATAATGATGATAATAATGACAATAACAAATATAACAACAATGACAATAATAATGACAATGATGATGATGATGATAATAATAATGATAATGATAATGATAATGATAATGATAATAATGATAACGATAACAATAATGATAACATTAATAATAACATTAATAATAATATTAATAATAATAATAATAATAAAAATAATAATAACTAACAATAATAACAATAATAATAATAATAATAATAATAACTAACAATAATAACAATAATAATAACAACAACAGTAATAATAACAATAATAATAATATTAATAATAATAATAATGATTACAACAAGAATAACAGTAATAATATAACAATAATAATAATAATAATAATAATAATAATAATAATAATAATAATAATAACAATAATAATAATAATAATAAAACAGTAGTAGTAGCAACAGCATTAATACTAATATTAGTAAAA
>NC_091578.1:9274051-9276551 GCF_042767895.1 Penaeus vannamei
TTGGGGGAAGTGGTAGAGATTGGAGTATCTGGATTTAGACTGGAAAATGAATTTGACTGGAGGACAGGGTGATTAGACATAGGATGGTTTAGGGTATAGGGAAGAGATACTGGAGGAGATGCAGAAACATCTTGTGAAGATGGTGGGTGAGCAGGGCAAAGGACTATTTTGGAATATGTTGAGAGAAAAACCTTGTCATGCTTCTTGTCTGGCCTCACAGAGTGAGGCCTAGGCTGAATCTAAGGACTGCTACCTCACATTCAAGCATAGAGGCAGGGCAGCTCCTATAAAATACATTATGACACATGTACGGGACTGAGCAAGGCAACTTGAACGGTAATGACCAGGTTGGGCACATAAACGGCAGCAGCCTGTGGAGCGACAGTGTTTGGGTGGGTAGACAAAACGCTAAAATTTCTGACAATGATGAGGAAGGGGTCGATATGGTCAGACATGGTAGGACAATCCACCAATACACACTTGATGTGGGAGGTCAAGTCTACAAAAGCTGATCTTGGCAATATTGACATGGGACTTACACTGGTCTTTGGGAGGAAATGTGTAATGCTGTACTGCCACTGCATCATAATCAGCAAGGTAGGTAAGTGGGTAATTTTCAGTCTGACCAGCCCTTGTTGTAGACAGGACAAGCATTTGGGGAATAGACACCGTTCCAGTACAAGTATTAAGAGAGGGTTGAGGTTCAGCAGGAATGGGTTTGCCAACGAGATCAGTTAGAGTAGATAGTGCACAAGCTTGGGATTCAGAAGTAACTGTGACAAGATGTGACAAGGGTATTCTCAGAATAGGGGGCTGTGGGGGGAATCACAAAGAATCGATCCCACTTGGCTGGGCCAAAGAGAGTACTCAAAAGGCTTGCAAAGGTAGAGGCAGTAGGACAAGGGCTAGAGGAAGATGGGGTGATGTGGAGTGGAGTAGTTCTGTGGGGGGGGTGAGGGGGAGACAATAAGGATGAAGAGTAGTAATAAGGGAAGACGGGGTAGACACTGAAGAGGGCTGTGCAGTAGGATATGGAGAGGAGAATATTGAGAGAGAGGAACGGGAGCTTTCTGGAGGTTGAGTAATAACCTGAGTGGGGGTTTTGGAATGGATAGAGTTGTCAGGAAGCTTCGAGGAGGAGGTATTAGTATCAGTGGTCGGAACAGAGGTCAAAGGAGGGGCAGGGGTCCAAAAACCATGAACATCAAAGTTAGAAAGGCTAACTGATGAAGGGGCAAGCCTTAATGCCCCTATTAAGGATAAAATATCTTCATGACTGGCAATGGTGAGCCTAAATACAATGGGGAAAAGAAACGGTCTACCCCTCAGGGTCCCCATATGAGGTAAGGGCTAGGAAATTAACCATGGGAATACTGTGCCCATGGTTCCTGGAGGCCGTTCATGAATGACACAAAGCCAGCCTTTCATCCTTTCAGCATGGCTCTCTTACCTTAGGAATGGGATAGAAGAAGGGGATGAAGAATATACAGAGGAGGAAAGGAGAGAAGAAAAGACCAAGCAAAATTGGTTCAGGTGAGGGCTGAGGTCCAAGGTCGGGGTGATCCCCTACAGTGGGCCTCAGTCTCCGTCTCCTAAGCCCTCCCATGAAAACAATGAGCAAGGTATTGGAAGGGACAAATATCTTAAGTAACTGCATAGACATAAATATAGATGAATGTCGACATAAGTGCTTGTTGATTCCTGTGTTTACCCTATTTTGTTCATAAAGTCCACGTCCATCCCAAGTTCAGCACTTCTGAGTGATTTTCCTATTTGTGACTTTTTTTCTGCTTCATTGCAGGTAATGAATTAATGAAAATTCAGTAAAAAGAAATTCCTCATATAAAATACACAATATTTTTTTCCAAGATCACCTACTTTTGCTTAAATGTCTATGGGTTAGTCTTACCCTGTGCTAACTTCCAATTTTAAATATAAAGAGGATCGTCTCGTGGATCATCCTTATCATGATAAATCATGTGCCTTTTTAAATTTCTATTATCAGCAGCTTGGTATGAGCAATATGGGCAACAGTATGGCTTTTCTCCTGTATGAGTTCTGAGATGAAGCTTAAGCCTGGAGCTTTCTCTACAACGATAGGAGCAGTGGGGACAGGAGTAGGGCTTCTCCCCAGTATGCTTCCGCATATGTCTTAACAAGCTGTAATCATGGCTCGTGGTGAAGGAACAGTGGGCACACTGTATCAATTTTTTGTTGGCAGTCTTCTTGGTTGCAGCGACTCTTCCCCGGCCAGTCCTCTCCAGCCCCACCTGTAGGGGACGCCCAGCTTATTTGTAGTTACAGCAAATTTGTAGTTTATCTGTACATTAAGTACAATCAACAGCTAAATTAAGTACTTTTGGTTGTAATGTATATATCTAATCTTTGTCTGTTTTTTTTTCACAAAAAGAAACTAACACTCCTATTGTTATGAAACCTCACTGGCAGAACATTTTCAAAACTATCAATAAAGTACTGAAAATTACTTGACCACAGTGAC
>NC_091578.1:9286551-9289051 GCF_042767895.1 Penaeus vannamei
TCTTTTTATTAAGGATAATACTAAGCTACATGTTGCTTTTATATAAAGGTAGTTTCTTTAAGATACATTCATAATTTAAATCAATCTCCAATGCATTTCACTGTAATGACAGCTTTTAAACAGGGCCAGTTCTTCTTATCAGAAAAAGGAAAAAATAATCAGAATAAAATGAGATAAGGTGCACCCTCCCCCCCAATTGCAACAGTGTCAGCAATTTTTAAAAATGAGGTTTCCATTTGGTGGTAAATTTCTGTTCAAGTATACATGAAAAAGTTTCTCCCAAACGTACACTTTTTCCTGTTTTAGTTCTCCACGATACCTGAGCAATACAAAAGGCTTACACAAGAAAAAGATATCTCCCATATCTATTTGTGCAGGAGCATGGAAATGAACAAGGCCATGAATGGACCTGTCTTAGTGTGCGGTATAGCTGCCTCATTAATACATTGAACATTTCTTGCCACTCACATGATGTGAAGCTTGCACATCCAACTCAAAGTGCAGTATCTTAAAAAATTATTTCAATCAATTAATAGATTAGAAATGATGATGTTTACATTTACAATGCTACTTTACTTCAACCCAATGCTGCATGGGATGGTATGTACATACACGCCAAGCCCACTGTGAGTTTAGTTCAATTACTGCCTTTGCACGTAGATGGCTCCACATGTGTGGTCAATTACGAGTACTACATATTTCACCTGTTTATGCTTTTACTTGATTTTCAAAAATATTTTTTGATATCATATTGATGTTAGGAATGTCAATAACACTATAACGATAATATCTATATTGATAATACCAACAGCATCAAGGCCAACTCAAGGAAAGGTGAAATCAGGTGAGGTTGCATGGTGTACTAATTGACTCCTTTGTGGCTATGCACTTATGGAGCCATCTATGAGCAAAGGCATTTCACAAATTCAAAAGTGGACAAAAAGTTTTCCCAAAAACGGTGGGTTAATATGTACAGTTAAAAATAATCTCTCTCCGAATGCAAGTCATCCTCTCCTTTCTTTTATGTACTTTTTATCGGTTTCAGCCACATGCAGCGAAACTTTACAGTCTCACAGTCAGCAATAATTCACTTTGAGAGGTTTCCATTATTTGGTATGAAAGAACATTATAATATCCATCATTTTATATGATGAATGGCAAAACACTCTACCGTGTTGATACAATGTACAAACCAGATTTATTGAAGAAAGTGAGACAACAGTTTCGGAATCATTCTCGATTCCATCCGAAGATGGAATCTTCCTCGATTCCATCTAAAGATGGAATCTTCCTCGATTCCATTCGTAGATGGAACCTTCCTTGATTCCATCCGAAGATGGAATCTTCCTCGATAATGAAACTGTTGACTCACTTTCTTCAATAAATCTAGTTTGTACATTGTGGGTTTTTCTACCATATCATTTTACATATTTGTGTGCGTGTGTGTGTGCGTGTGTGTGTGTGTGTGTGTGTGTGTGTGTGTGTGTGTGTGTGTGTGTGTGTGTGTGTGTGTGTGTGTGTGTGTGTGTGTGTGTGTGTGTGTGTGTGTGTGTGTGTGTTTTGCATGTGAGTATGTGAGAATATATTTGCACATGATGATATGTAGGCCAAAAGATGATAAAAGCTTCAATAACTTTCATGAAACAACGCAATTTTTCTCATCTGATATTAATACTATCATTGTTTATGAACTCATAAAATAACATCAGTTTTACAAATAACATTTATATAATGGTAACAGTACTAATGAAAAAGAAAAATTCAGGAAATTTTATGAGTTGGGTAAACACATGAGGTTCAGTAGGCCTTGTAACCAACTCCTTGGTGGCTTAGCAATTGTGAAGCCATTTATTTGCATAAAAAAATAAATAAAAAGAAAAAAAGAAAAAAAAAAGAAAAAAAATTAACAAATAAATAAGCAAGTAAACAAATAAATATGTAAATAAATAAATCAATAAATAAACAAATAAATAAATTATTATTATTATTCCATGGATAATGCCCATACCTGGAACCAATGGCTAATAACAATACCACATAACAGTTTTCACTGATATTGTGATTAGCTGCAAGATCACCTTAGATATGTTTGCTTGAGGACATTGTTTAATGTATTCCTGTTTTATCTTGATGAGCTTCTCTCCTGTTTGACATTACCTTTGTAACCATTACTAACAATATAACAGGGTTCTCTTTTATTTAGACAAAAATAAAAAATTCTTAACATTAATGTTGATGTAATAAGTGATGTTTCAGCTGGGTATCATGTTAGTGTCTTTTTTTACCATCATTATTGTTATACATTTTTTTTACATTATCCCCCATGTCAGCAACATCATTATGGAAAGTTTCCATATACCTTCATTGAAGAAATTTTGAAAGTTATTTCACATTGGGATCATTTTCATTGCTGTCTGTTCAATCAATATGACAACTTTTAGCTGGAATTTCTTTCATTTATTTGTCCTCTCTAGGTATTAGATAACATACATATATGTTA
>NC_091578.1:9306551-9311551 GCF_042767895.1 Penaeus vannamei
ACTGGTGCATCTTGCCGACAGCTCCTCTCCCGCTATTCCTCGAACCATCACTGTTCAGTCCCACCTGTCGGGAACGCCTATCTCAATTATCATCATCATTAAAGAACTACCAATTGAAGTTACAAAGAAATTCAGAACATTAAGCAGACAAATGACTACATTTGCTTTACATGCTGTCATGACTAGACACATTTTTGGTTCGGGGAAAAATTTCTTTTTTGTTTAGAACTGACTTATGCATTCAAGTCTTTTGCCCAAATAAGGAGCTTCTTATCAATGTAGCACCAATAGCACAGCATTAAAACATTACAACATCCTACAACACACCATAAACCTTGGCTTGCCCTCACTACTGAGGAGCAAATTCAACTCTATACCATAAGTTCTTCACTTACAGGACCTTAATATATAATGGCAAATTTGGCAATCTGATCCAACAATATATATGTACATACATATGTCACATATAATACGTATACATGTGTGTATATTTATGGAAGCACATACAGATACACACAAATATACATTCGTATATGGAACACACTCCACATATATTAACATATCTACTGTTGAATCTTGTCACAAAGACTTTTGTATGTGAAAAACTCAAGACAAAAAATCAGGCTGGTATAAGAAAATGTGAAGTGAATTTTATACTACACATCCTATCTATATCCAATTTATGGTACTTAACAAATTTTGAAATCTCATATGGATGCAAGATTATTCAAGTTATCAAACAAACTAAACCAAAAAGAACAATGTAAATAACATTATGTTGGCATTTAAACTGCAATTTTATTCTTTCCTTACGAAAACCAAAACCTTCACAAAGTCATGAATGAGATTTGTTCAATACTGAAACAAGGCCTTTCTGTATGTATGAATTTCATAAGTTCCTTCACTCCAAATTAATCTATTCTTTATATATAAAAAAGAAAAAAAAAATCCCCAACATCCATTATCTTGGTATCAACCAAACTGATATCGAAAGCAACCTAAAATAAAATGAAGGGGAGAGGGGTGGGAAGGAAAGTGACAACCATTCTTCAAGTGAAGTTTTGATGCTTCAACATGTGATACTTTAAGGCATAACTCCGAGATGCACGGTATGGACATAAGGAGCATGAGTAGGAGCCTCCTACATGATTTAAACTTTTATACAAGAGCTGGTTCTTTGCTGCAAGGCTTTGGGAGTGACTGTTGTAAACTGAAAGTGAGTTCTCTCTGGTATGAGTGAACAAGTGCTCAGTCATGTTGCACTTCAGAGATGAAGAATAATTGCAGTAGGGACATTGGTGAACCTTGTCGAGGGCTCCTCTCACGTAGCTCCTCGAACCAACATCTCTGTTTAGCTCCACCTGCCGGTAATGCCATCTTGATTACTAAGTCAAACTAGGGATCCATTCGTAGCCAAAAGGCTCTGTCAACAGACTATTGTATTCTATTTCCTAAATGACATTTAGTTTACATTACTGTTCCATTAGAAACACAATCTTCATTTTAAAAGTGCCTTGAAAAGTAAAATTATTTCTATAGTCAGTTACTGATAAATGATCTTGATGACAAAATTCCTAAAAATAATAATAATAAATAAATAAATAAAATAAAATAAAATAAAAATATAATTTCTGCATCTCTTGCATAATGGTCAAGGCATCAATTACAAGAATATACAAAATATCTGGACTAGTATTTGTATAGGATGAAAAATCATCGGGAAAATGTGAAGTCATCAATAATTTTTTAAAGCAATTTATCAAGACCAGTGTTTGATCATATTGGTCAAAGGGGAAAAGATTTTTCTATAAAAAAAAAGGACCATGCATATCTGGTCACCATGGGTTTAATAACAAATTAAAAATAAAATCTTATGCTAATACAAATCCTCCTCTTAATATATATAATTCAAAGGGTAAACTGACCATCACTATGTATCCACTTAGAAGGAAATGAAAATCAATTACATTTCTTGAAACATTACCAAATACTAAGTGTACTCTAATACAAAATCTAATATCTGGATTTTTAAAAAGGTGAAGCCACCAATTCTAGTGCAAATAAATATCAAATATTTACACAATTTGTAATTTAACAGCCCTTTCTTTATAAAAATGGACCAAAGAAGGGGGAAGACAATGGGAAATAATAAACAAGTTACTTTTTATGTCTTGCCATATGGCATAACAATGCTGACCTTTGTGAAGCTCGATATGGGCACTGTGTGCATGAATATGGTTTTTCCCCAGTGTGGATTCTGATATGATTATTCATGGTATTTTTGGTGGATGATCTGAATGGGCAATATGGACAAGAGAAGGGTTTCTCTCCAGTGTGGATACGTATGTGCTGATGCAATTTGTCCTTTTTAGTTGCACAATATGAACAATAGGGACAAGTAAATGGCCTTTCTCCGGTATGAGTACGCAGATGCTGTATCAATTTGTCTTTTGTGGTTGCACTATAGGGACAGTCTTGACAGGTAAATGGTTTCTCTCCTGTATGAGTACGAATATGTTTTGTCATGTGATCTTTCCTATCTGTGGAATATGTGCAGTAGGGACACTTGTGCACCTTGCCGTCAGCTCCTCTGCTGCTATTCTTCGAACCATCACTTCCCACCTGTCGGGAATGCCTATCTTAATTATTGTTATCATTCAAGTTAACATAAACTACCTTAATTCTGAGGGAAAGTAACTTACAATAAGCACTATATCTGTTACTTAAGTACTGAGAGAATTTACCACTCACACGAAATTCCCTTCCAGTCTTGCCAAGAACAGAATTAGCGACAATAGCATACCTTGCAAAAATATGTAATGCTCTTGAAGTCACATGTTATAAGCATTATCAAAAATCATTCCTATGTAACCCACATTCATAAAGCATCCTTCTAAAAAGTTTCATTTGGAGCTTCATACAAAAAAAGCCATTAAGTAGAAGCACCACCTCTATTTCTAATTCAAACTAGACATTTGATATCAAGTCACAGACACTAGAAGTCTGACGTCAAAATACTATAACTTACAAAATTTGTACCAACTGCAATAGCTATGTAATACGTATTTCTTAGTATTTAGCATGGCTTCAAAATACTTGAAACTTTGTTATTAGTAATTTCTGAATTACAAAATTCTAGAAAAAAAAAATCTTGTGAAGTGTCCAGCACATTTTAAAATAGCACTGGCATAAGAAAGCTAAGACCAACCAGAAAATGTGATCATCCTACATGACATAAGATGTCTAGTGTGATTCTGAATATATTGTCATATGACAAATTACATACTTACTATTTAGGCCAAAAAAGGCTAAGAAATATTTATAAAATGCATCTCCATTCACACCCAATAAACTTTACCAAGAGGTTTTATTCTAAGATACAAAAATTTATCTAAATAATACTGATATTTATTAGAAATGATAATTTTAGGGAAGCTCTATTTCTTCTCTGCCATTAAACTTATTGATCTGGGTACATCTAAAAAATTCAAATTTTGCCAGAGCACTAATCTTTTAGATCAGCATGGACTTTCATATGGTTGTTTAATGTTGCTTTTGTGGTTGACCGATATGGACAATGTGGACATGGGAATGGCTTTTCTCCGGTATGGATGCGAATGTGCTGCCTTAACTTGTCTTTCTTTGTGGCAGAGTAAGAGCAGTAAGGACATGAAAATGGTCTCTCTCCAGTATGGGTGCGCAGATGCTGTATCAGTTTATCTTTTGTTGTGGCACTGTAAGTACAGTATTGACAGGTAAAGGGTTTCTCTCCAGTGTGAGTTCGAATATGCTTTGTCATGTGGTCTTTCCTATCAGTGGCATATTTGCAGTACGGACACTGGTGCACCTTGGTGACGGCTCCTCTCCCTCCGTTCCTCGAGTCATCATTGTTCTCTTCCACCTGTCGGGAATGCCTAACTTAATTATTGTCATTACTCAAATTCCAAACTACTGCCTTAACAATAAAAAAAATTTGGAGTTATATAGTACAAACTAGACTTCAACTCTACTAAGGAAGCAATTACTCAAGCCAAAATACGGGATACATTAATTTTTCATGCATTTAGCAAATACAATTTTCTTACAGCTTATGGCTAAGATAGCAATATTTACTCTTACTCTACATAACTTATAATTTTTTTCTTTTTATTCAAGTAATGATGCTCTAAAAAGATTAGCGACAGGACAGAGAAGGATACTCGTCTTTCCAACTAGTTGTGCACCAGTGGCGACTAAGATGGACCTTAATTCATAGACCCTATATAACTTTCTCAAAGCTTACTTCATGCTCTTGCTAAGAAAGAATCCATCATGTCCCTTCTTAATAAAACTAATGATACGTGATGACTATAAAGGGACTCTTTTATTAATAAAATGTTTCAAATAAATTATTAATACTAAATTAAACTATATTGTCCTCATACCAATGAATATATACAAACTTTAAAACTTACTTATGAAAACAAATGTAATATTTTAATCTTCTCTAAAGGAGACTACTTAAAAAGAAAGACAGATAAAAGGCCTCTACTAGGTGTGAACTTGAGCATGATTCTTTAAAGTAACCATAGAACAGCAGCGAAAAGGGCAATGTGGGCAAGCAAAAGGTTTTTCTCCAGTATGAGTTCTTATATGCTGCTTAAGTTTGTCTTTCTTTGTAGCACTGTATGAGCAATGAGGACAAGCAAATGGTTTTTCTCCTGTATGAGTTCTAATGTGTTGCATTAAATTTTCTTTAGTTGTTGCACTATATTGACAGTAAGAACAAGAAAAAGGTTTCTCTCCAGTGTGAACTCTTATATGCTTTGTCATATGGTCTTTCTTAACAGTGGAATATGTGCAGTAAGGACAGTGGTGCACCTTGCCGACAGCTCGCCTTCCGCTATTCCTCGTTCCCTCATAGTTCAGTCTCACCTGTCGGGAACGCCTCTCTTAGTTATTGTCATCAAACTTATATTATATTCTGAAGCAAATCAATATAACATCCCATCTAATTTCTT
>NC_091578.1:9321551-9324051 GCF_042767895.1 Penaeus vannamei
GTAAATGAAATGCTGTAGCATGAGATGTGGCTTTGTAATGAGGAAAAGAAAAATAAATTGTAATAAAATAACATGAAGTATATTAAAGGTGTGGGAAGGCAAATATATGATCATGAGATTCTGCAGGTGAAATAAAAGGAAAAAGTTTTAGGTGAGCAAGAAAACCAATAGGTTTATCAAATGATATATTTCAAGTTCAGAGAAGTAATCCTAAAACAGGAATAAGCAGTCACAGGAAGTAAAGAAGGATAACCAAAAAGGAGGGGGAGAAGGAGAACTGAAGTGAAGAGGAAAAGAAGAAAGTACATAAACAGACCCAAAGGTTTGAGTTAAAAAGGTATGGGTTAATACTTTTCAGTTAACTACTAAAATTAATCACTTTTCTTTTTTATTTTCATGTAAACAAAAAAATATTAGAATTCATCTATCCAATAATCAAAAATTATTCTAACTAGAATCTATTCCATAAACTATTTCAAAGTGATAAATATACAATGTAAAATCTAAACTTTATAACTTTTAGCAGTATCAAATTCTAACTCATTTTATGGCAATGCTTTGTCTTTGTGACATTTCATATTTAACAAATTACACTTTCTTTTTCTTCTTTGAAGTGATACAAGTTAAATAAGTTATTCAAGTGTAAACATGTACAAAAAAATATCTAACAATATATATGGAAATCCTAACTGATGAAATAAATACTTCATAATAAAACAAAATGTTTAAATTATTACTACTTCAGGAAAATGTGATGTATCAAACATCTACCTATTTGCTGGAATATGTTGCACTGTCATTTGCACTGATTTTAGAAGACCATCAAAGTACAAAACACTCCAGCAATAACAGAGCTGGCCATGGAAGTTTCATAGCAACTAGAGGAAATAGGTGTTCAAAATCTTTTTTCCATGAATGACATTGGAAGCCCTATCATGGCTTGCAAAAACCTAATACTTTGTACACATGGTCAAGGCTAGCTTATCATTCCTCAAGATTATGTCCAAGTCTTTGAGCCTCTCTCAATCTAAGCAAAATGCCTCAAAAATAATTTTTCTAATAAAAAGAAAAATTAATTATAATAATAATAATAACAATAATAAAAATATAAAAATTAAGGACTTCAAAATGCACCTAGTGTTTCTGCATATGACATTGTAAGGCTGACCTCTGAGATGCTCGGTATGGACAAAGGGAACAAGCATACGGTTTCTCTCCTGTATGAACCCTGATATGTTTGTTTAGAGCATATTTTGTAGAGGAGCGATACGGACAGTGTGGACAGTCAAAAGGTTTCTCTCCTGTGTGGGTGCGTATATGTTTGGACATGTGGTCTTTCCTAACTGTGGTATGATTACAGTAAGGACACTGGTTCCCCTTGGTGACGGCTCCTCTTCCACTGTTCCTCGTACCATCACTGTTCAGTCCCACCTGCCGGGAATGCCTATCTTAATTAATGTTCTTAACTAATACTATTAAACTAATTTTAAATAATGAGCAAAAAACAGAATGCAACATACTCCTTGTTTGAATTTACTAGTAGACAACATATTATCTGTCACAAGAAAAATAAGTAAAAATTATAAAAAAGAAAATAAAAAAGAAAAAAAAATCAGACCCTTACATACAAAGTAAAATATTCTCAATTCTTCCAATACTCTTTTTCATAGAAGCACTACTTGCACTGAGGTAATGTTATGAATGGTGTTTCAGCATGTGCCTATGTAAAGCAAACTTTTGAGTAGCACGGTATGGGCAAACTGAACATGAATAAGGTTTCTCTCCCGTATGGATACGAATATGCCTGTTCAATGTATTCTTTGTTGAAGCGCAATACGAGCAATGAGGGCACATAAATGGTTTCTCTTGGGTATGAGTACGGACATGTTTTGTCATGTGTTCTTTTCTATCTGTCGAGTACGAACAGAAAGTACACTGGTAGACCTTGCTGTGAGCTCCCGCTGCTTTATTCCTCTTACCGTCTCTGAACGCTCCCACCTGCGAAAACCCTTTTCTTAATTACTATCATTGAAACCTCTTGTAATGCAGCACATGAAAAAATGTATATACAAGTCTAGGCTAATTTCTTGAATAATGATAATAATAATTGTTGTATATAATAGGAACATTTTATAAACTAAAGAAAATATAGTACAATTCTGGGAAAAAATAAAAAAAAACAAAAATAAAGATAATCATGATAATAATAACAAAACTATAATAAAGACGACATTATGAACAATGTAAGTATAATGATGATGGTTTTGGTAATAAAAAAAAAAAAAGTAAATGGAAAGGGCATGGGATAAGAAGAGTTTGGATGAGGGTGAGAAAGGGAGGGAAGGGGGGAGAGGGAATAGAAATGGAGATGGAGAGGGAGAGGTTGATGCAAGGAGAGCAGAAGGGGAACAGGATGGGTAGGGAGAAAGGAGAGGGAAGGGGAAGGGAAAGGGAAAGGGAAAGGGAAAGGGAAAGGGAGGGGGGGGGCAGAAGAGGGCCA
>NC_091578.1:9331551-9336551 GCF_042767895.1 Penaeus vannamei
GATGATGATGATGAAACAGATGATGATGATGAAACAGATGATGATGATGAAACAGATGATGATGATGAAACAGATGATGATGATGAAACAGATGATGATGATGAAACAGATGATGATGATGATGGATATCAATAATAATAATAATAATAATAATAATAATAATAATAATAATAATAATAATAATAATAATAATAATAATAATAATAATAATAATAATAATAATAATAATAATAATAATAATAATAATAATAACAACAATAATAACAATAATAATAATAATTACAATAATAACTAGTACTCTTTTTACACAGTACCTTTATTTTCTTACAATACTAGCTGGTAGCTCACTACATGAACGGTTTCTCTCCCGTGTGAATCCGGATGTGGTTATTCAGTAAATCTTTACTGTTTGTGCGAAAATGACACAACCTACAGGTGTAAGGATTCAAGCCAGTGTGCGTGCGGATGTGCTGTCTCATGTTATCCTTAGATGCAGCTCTATAAGTACAATAGGGGCAAGTAAAAGGTTTCTCTCCAGTATGGGTACGAATGTGTTTGGGCATGTGGTCTTTCCTAACTGTGGAATACGGACAGTAGGGACACTGATGCACCTTGCCGCCAGCCCGTCTCCCGCTATTCCGCGAACCATCACTGAACAGTCCCACCTGTCAGGAACGCCTATCTTAATTACTGTTATCACCAAAAAAATATTCATTATGATGAAAATCACACATAATAAATTATGCATAAGACATTTTTCCCACTATAAAAAAAGAACTCTGCAAAATGAAAGCATTTCACATCAAAATAATATAGAATAAAAGCCTTAA
The DNA here is from genome assembly GCF_042767895.1 of Penaeus vannamei. Taxonomy (NCBI): domain Eukaryota; kingdom Metazoa; phylum Arthropoda; class Malacostraca; order Decapoda; family Penaeidae; genus Penaeus; species Penaeus vannamei. Next base: position 9,332,382 of record NC_091578.1, read on the forward strand.
AAATATTTAATTTGTATCATTTCATTCAATACATTTTGCAAAGTTGAATTTTCATGAAGTACAATTTTCATGATTTCTAGTAACTGTACATTCTAAAAAGATTGATAACTGTCACTACCATCCACCATCAAACATAGACTAAATGATCATAAATCCAAAGAAGAGAAGTCAAGTAGCATTTTCTGAAAGAATAAACAGTGGAAATATCATCCATGAACACTAAATAGTAATTTTTGAAAAAAAGAAAAAAAATGAGCAAGTACGCACAAATACTCATAGAAAAAAGAACCATACAACGATAAAATCACGAGAATATAAAGGCCATTTAATTCTTCAACCCAATTTTACAAAAACCACTTCCTTCCCATTCCCCTAGCCACCATCCACCAAAAATGTGGAATGCATTCTCAAACATATTTCCTCTTATTTTTAAATTTGCTAAATTACTTTCAATAGCTTTTCCTTAGAGAAAAAGGAAAAAAGTATAGTAAAATTCAATTATACACAAAAAACAAGAAATTCACCAAAAGAAAACCAGAAACAAGTGACTGAGATCAAATGTGTCTCAAGCATTTAAAAGTAAAAAACAAAGTAAGTAGAGTTCAAAGGTACCAACACTACTTTTTACTTTTATAAAAACTGATATACCGAGGAGTGTAACCTACGACAACGCATCCAAAACCAACTGGTCACAAAAATTAATCACAAAACAGTGTATATCCCTGGACAAATACCACAAGAGAGACCACCAGGAGCTTTCGTACTATTTTACAGAAATTTTTAATAAAACAAAATAATAACCAGACTGTCTTATACATTTTACAAAACAGCTTACATCTCCATTCATGATTCTATCTCAAAACAAATGTATCAAAAGATCTTATATACATCCTATATACATACATGTAAATGTGTGATTCATACACTTCTATGTAGCATTGTATTTCTAATTTGAATATTCACAACATTCTTGGAATAAATTAAAGGTAACATATCTGTTGCAAAAGGTAAGAGGTATGACTAATACTCAAAAATTCCCAAGAGCAAACAAAAATTCTCACATTCACACACTCTCATACATACATTTGATTTAATCTATCTAACCCCTCTTCCACAAAATCGTGAAGACTACTTTCAATGTAAAGTACAGTATTAAGGGGACCATCTTTTTTCTTCTTTTTTTTCGATCTTTCTTACTGATTTGGATGAAACTCACCCCCTTTTATTTAGACCCTAGCCTGAACACTGTGGTAGATTTTTTTTTCAAAATTGCCCTAACAGTAAAAAAAAAAATCTTGCTTTTTTTAATGCAATCTCACATCTTCAAAAACGATAAAACATTAAATTTTATTTGATTTTTGGACAGAACTATCCTATAACTACAACCTGTTCGTTCCGTTTTAATTTTTTTTTTTCCTTTTTTTTTTTTGGGGGGGGGGGTGAATTCACGCGACTTCACTAAAATCAAAAAAGTTTAATTTTTCTTACATTTGTGACTTTTGCAAGAAGCACAGGCAAAAATTGGAAGAAAAACACATTAGAGAAAGTTGTAGATATTTCATTTTTTCTACAAAATGAGCCATAATGCTAATTTTGGGTATAATTTGCACACATGAGGATTTGCCCCCCCCCCCTCAAGGTAGTGTTTCGAGATATCAACATTTTCCGTTTTCTTTTCATAATCATTTTGGTATTAACAAAACAAGGTATAAGAGTAGTCTTCCTACACCATAATCCTATATCATTTACCAGCAATCCGAAGTCTTGCGGATATTGCCAGCACATAACTCTTTCTCAAAATCTTAAGTATAGTATAGAAGGGTGGCAGTAGTTTTAGGTGTCTATAGGCCTACATTGACCTTTTTTTTTTCTAAAATCCAGAAGAAAGCATACAGCCATTCTGATTTAATTTCTGAATAGAACAATCTTTCTATAATATGCAGAAGCCAATTTTTACAAGTTAATCTTTTGTGTGTGTGTGTGTGTGTGAACATTTTACAAAGGAGACTACTTCAACACATTAAAAAGGGATTTTGAAAATGTCACTTTTTTAAGAAGCACATGAAAATTTTGCAAATCCTTATTTCAGCATGTAATAGATCTACTATTCTGCTACAAAATGAGCCATAATACGTTAAAATTGGAATGAAAATGCGTGTGCTATGCGTAAAAATGTGTAGGACCCAATCATCGCGATTTTTTTTCTTTTTCATTTTCTTAACATTTTATAAAACAATTCCAGTACAAAATACTTGTATATGATATAATAATCTACTATCTTTTTTCCTTTTCATTTTTTTAACATTTTACAAAACAATTCCTGTACAAAATACTTGTATATATAATAATCTATTATTCACCTTTACTGTTGCTCTAATGGGGTTTTACAATATATAATACTAGCCAAAAAAATTACTGTTCTCCAGCCGGACGGGTATCACACGCTTCCTGTTTTGAACTTAACAAGGTGACATCAGTCCATGCCTCACAAGTCTTTTCAGAGGTGTTTAACTCTACGGAGCAAAATAGCCAATTTTCAATATAACGCTCATGAAATGACAATATGCAAGTACAGGGCAGTGTAATAATATGTATAAGATATGTAAGGATATATAGATCATTTCTGTGTATTTATATTGTTACTTCCATTTGTTTGTTTGTTAGTTAGTAAGTTGCTAATTGTTTGTTGTTTTATGTTTGTTTGCTGATATTTCTAAAAGTTATTAACACGTTTTAATGAGATTTTTTACAAAGGTGACTTTTAACCTAACTTAGACGCCAATTGCACTTTGATGGTGATGTGGACCATGGTTTGGATCCAGTATTTTTTCTTTTTTTTTTTTTACAGGTTTTAATAAAATTTTTACCTGAGCTGTGTCTTAACCTAACTAATATTCCATAAAATCTTGGTGGTGTTCCGGATCATTTGGCAATCCTACTCCCAATTTGGGGGGGGGGGGTTGCATTTCGAAATATTTAGCTCATACATCAATCTATGTATGGTGAAAACAAAGAAAAGAAAATACTCCATATGAACAGAACATCATGTTCAATTATTTGTATGAAAAATTTCTTTATCGTTTTTCTTATGCCTGCCAGGTTTTTAAAATAAATAAAAAACGAAAGTTGGTCTCATCTTATGTGAAATTTAATTAACTTTCAGAAAATAATGTAATTCTTTAATTATCTCTAATCATTACGTCACAAATGTCGATTTTCTTTACGTCACAAATGTCGATTTTCTGAGGTAATGTGAAAAAAATATTTCGGTTGACATTGAAAAGGAGAGAACTGGGGGGCCTGGAACTCCAAGGAAATGCATTGAACTCAATATTGGCAAGATGGGTGAAAAACACCAAAAAATGACCAGATGGCCCCCTTAACCCATTTACCACAGGTTTCCCACATATGAAACACCCAGAACAATAAACATTGCTGGGCGTCCCACCAGTGACAAGTTGGATTGGAGCTTGCGCTCCAATTCCGTCGCGGGACGCAACCAGCATGCGGGCAGATTTCGGGCCAGCCGGGCACACCAATTTTGTAGCCACCTGGAAACTATTATTTTCGGATTCAAAATATACCAGCGCTAGTAGGTTAAACAAGACCATCTGAAATGAAGTGCTACAAAATGCATTAGGATAAAAACAAAAACATTATCCTCAATTGAGTACATTCAGGTTGGATTTATGATTATTTGTGTCCTGAACATGATAAAAAGACTATTCTATAAATATGTAGTATGTTGAAAAACATTTGATGAACAGGTGTTATGTATCAGTATCCACATTATCCACTTCAAAAAGCATGAAATGAAATATTAAACAACCTGTCAGTTTTTTCCACATATAATGAATTGGAAATATACATATATTAACATATAAACATCCTCTTCCAAATGGGGTATACAATCAAACTTTTCAGTGCACAAGGTACTTCATGAGTTACTTCCTCAAAAACTTTTTTATATTCCATCTATAAGACTAACAACAAAAATAAATGAACTATATATTCTAGATCACAGTCAAGTTTATAGTATTATAAAAAACTAAGTATGATGCTTCATATGAAACTGCAGTGCATACCTGTGAGAAGCACGGTAAGGACAATAGGAACAAGAATAAGGTTTTTCTCCAGTATGTACACGGATGTGTGTGTTTAGAGTATTCT
>NC_091578.1:9354051-9359051 GCF_042767895.1 Penaeus vannamei
ATGTACGTCTCCGTATGTGTACATGTACGTCTCCGTATGTGTACATGTACGTCTCCGTATGTGTACATGTACGTCTCCGTATGTGTACATGTACGTCTCCGTATGTGTACATGTACGTCTCCGTATGTGTACATGTACGTCTCCGTATGTGTACATGTACGTCTCCGTATGTGTACATGTACGTCTCCGTATGTGTACATGTACGTCTCCGTATGTATACATGTACGTCTGCGTATGTGTACATGTACGTCTGCGTATGTGTACATGTATGTCTGCGTATGTGTACATGTATGTCTGCGTATGTGTACATGTATGTCTGCGTATGTGTACATGTATGTCTGCGTATGTGTACATGTATGTCTCCGTATGTGTACATGTATGTCTCCGTATGTGTACATGTATGTCTCCGTATGTGTACATGTATGTCTGCGTATGTGTACATGTATGTCTGCGTATGTGTACATGTATGTCTCCGTATGTGTACATGTATGTCTGCGTATGTGTACATGTATGTCTGCGTATGTGTACATGTATGTCTGCGTATGTGTACATGTATGTCTGCGTATGTGTACATGTATGTCTGCGTATGTGTACATGTATGTCTGCGTATGTGTACATGTATGTCTGCGTATGTGTACATGTATGTCTGCGTATGTGTACATGTATGTCTGCGTATGTGTACATGTATGTCTGCGTATGTGTACATGTATGTCTGCGTATGTGTACATGTATGTCTGCGTATGTGTACATGTATGTCTGCGTATGTGTACATGTATGTCTGCGTATGTGTACATGTATGTCTGCGTATGTATACATGTATGTCTGTGTATGTATACATGTATGTCTGTGTATGTGTACATGTATGTCTGCATATGTGCACATGTATGTCTGCATATGTGCACACGTATGTCTGTGTATGTGCACATGTATGTCTGTGTATGTGCACATGTATGTCTGTGTATGTGCACATGTCTGTGTATGTGCACATGTCTCTGTGTATGTGCACATGTCTCTGTGTATGTGCACATGTCTCTGTGTATGTGCACATGTCTCTGTGTATGTGCACATGTCTCTGTGTATGTGCACATGTCTCTGTGTATGTGTGTGTGAATGAAGTTGTATAAATGTGGGTGTAAATGCGTGTTTTAAATGTGCAAATATGTTTATAGTTATAAATGAGTGTATACAAATACATGTGGATGTGTAAATACATTTGCAAATCTATATGTGAATATAAATTTGTATGTGAGTATGTATATATCCATGTACACTGTAATGCTAGGGGGGGGGGGAAGTAGCAGTAGTAATAACCACCAAGACCGCATCCCAACTTCAATACAAACATACAGCTAATCCTTTAAAATAGTTAGATGGATGGATAGAGACAGACAGACAGACAGACAGACAGACAGACAGATAGACAGATAGACAGATAGATAGATAGATAGATAGATAGATAGATAGATAGATAGATAGATAGATAGATAGATAGATAGATAGATAGATAGATAGACAGACAGACAGACAGACAGACTGAGACAAATATATAAATATCAACCTACCTGACTATGCGCTGTCGATTCCTGTTTCGTTGAACTGAATTCTTCCCTTTGATCTGTACTGTCATTAAGCCTCTGGTCGGAACTGTCTCCCTTTGGCTCTTCCAGGTGTGTTGTCGGTTGGTCCCAGTTGTGTTCAGTGTCTACATGGTGAGGTGAGGACGGAGGACTCTCTGACGCAACTGCTACCCCCGGAGGAACTGTGGCGATCGGTAAAGGATCTTCTCGTCTCCGTCTTTTTGGGTGTGGACTCGCTCGGTCGTCCCGTGGGATGTATTTTTTGCATTCTTGTCTTGAAGGTGGTTCATCAGGCACGGCTAAGCCTTTAATTTGAAGTAACTCGGCTGCTTTGATCAACCTAGCCAGGTCATTCTGAGCTACACTGACAACACCAGCATACATATAACTTAATAATGCTTCTAACTCGTCAGGTTTAACGTCCTTCAAAACTATGACTGGATGCTTACAAGGTGTGTGCTCAAACATCTTCTCAAAGTATTCACTACATGTTGACAATACCAGCTTGTGGACTGGGTAGAACTTCCCTTCACAAGCTAAAGTAACATCTGTATATCTCTCCTGTTCATTAGAAGAAAAAGAGGAAATTATATACTTATATCTGCAATAGTATTATTTATTTTTTGATATTCCCATTACCTATTACATATCCTTTGTTTCACCTTCTATACAGCAATTGAGATACAAGATCAAATTGTTACAAACCTTTTCGCGTAATGTTGACAGGATGTGACAAAATGTGGCTTTGTGGTTGTTCCACGATAATGAGAGCATTCCATCACCCATCTTGTCATAATATTTTAACACCTGAAATACAACAGAAGAATAATATAAATAAAAAGCTCTGAAACTTTCACTCTTATCAAGACCTAAACCTCTACCAAGTACATTCTAGCAAAATGAAATATGGACTGGTTCCTTAGTTGAAAATATATCACTAGGAAGGTCTATAAGCTCCATCCTCCCTGAATATAGGTACATGAAACTTGGTGGTCTTTACTGCAATGCTTGCTGAGTCACAATAGGTAGCTTTTCAGTATTTGACTGCTAAGTTAAACTTTTTTAAACAGGTGAATTTATATACTCAACTTTCTCTACATGTGGTATTATCTTGCTTTATCTTTGAACATCCCTATGCTAAATTATTAACAATTATGTTTATCACTAAGAAAATATAATAAACCAAATCTAAAGCCAATATTTCCTGATGTTGTCCTATATATCATATTTTCTCACAAAAAGCTAACATCATACTAAAAATTCATAAAGCCCTAAGCACACGTTTCAAAGGATAACAATAATACATTCGGATTTCTGGTTTAAGAAAACTTAAAACAATCAGTTTCACATATTTCTCCTAAGCCCATCTTAATTCACCAGCAAATTTTGTACATTATCATAAATTCATGAATAAGTAAGTTAACAATCCCTTCAATTTTGTGTTTTCTTTAGAACATGCCGTTTCAATGTTTACATACACTGTACACAAAGAGATCCGCTACATGATAGCAGTACTTGCATAAATTAATATAAACTGACACTTCACATGCTTCACTTGATACCAAGCCTCATAAAATGAATCATCTCCCATGCGGTCACCAAGTCAATCATGATTCAACACCAGGATTACGAAATTACAAAAGGTGACCAGAACCGTAACTCAAAACACACACCCTCGGTTCCTTAAACCTCACAACCGCCTTCAAGAATAAACTAAGGGAATTTTCTGAACACCACCTCTCACCTAGCACGAGAGAAGTATGCGGCCAATGGAGAGTACACGAGGTGCATGTGGCTCAATGAGGATGCAAGGGGCGTCTCTCACAGCCTCAGCCTCACAGGAACCCCAAGCCGCGCCGGACCGATGCGTCGCGTCCTACGTCACAATGGACCCTTCAAGTGCCTCATTTCAGGAATATTTTTCCTTCTTTTTTCCCTCTCCTGATGCTTGGCGACAACACCAACCTTAATGCAATGTATTACAGAAGACGTAACAGGCCTCTGGAGTTCTTTCTACGCAGCCTACTCGCGTGGCTTCCCGCCGTTCATTGTCCACGAGGTAAATAAGGCAAGGAGGCTCGAGGTCCCCGTCATGGAGGACGCAGGCTCCAACACGAACCCGCGAGTCTTCTCTCAACTGCTAAATAGTATCATTTCCTTTCCTCCTACGAACCCGCTTTGCAATTCCCATCACCCTCCGATCCTTATGCAATCGGCAGATCCTCCTGACAAGCCTGACAAGGAACGTGGAAGCAAGTTCTTACCGATAAAGAAGGAAAATAGTGGTCCACGTCCTACTCTCGTGTCAGCGTCGCGTTGGGAAGCGGCGGCGGCGGGGCTGAGCGGCTGAGGTGCCAGATGCACGTGACGCGGCGGTTGCCACTCCTCGCTGGAGGGACTCGGGGACTCGGTGAGGGGCTGGAGGGGGGAGAGGGGAGGGAAGGGGAGGGGTATCCAAGAGGGACTCGATGAGGGGCTTGGAAGCGGGGGAAGGGGAGGGGAGGGGGTAGCAGAGGGTCTCGATGAGGGGCTTTGGGGTAGGGGGATGGGGAGGGAGAGGGAGGGGTATCCAAGAGGGTTTCGATGAGGGGCTTTGGGGAAGGGGGAGGGGAGGGAGGGGGAGAGAAGGGGAGGGGAGGGGGAGGGGTAACTAAAAGGGACTCGGCGAGGGGCTTGTGGGTAGGGTGGGAGAAGGGTATCCTTGAGGTAGGGGAAATGGGAAGGGGGGTTCTAAGGGAGGGGGTATGGGGAAGGGGGGCCTTGAGATCTGTGGTCGTAGGAGGAGAAGAGGATAGAGAAGAGGGGTTCTTAGGGTCTAGGGTCGTTGGGGAAGGAGGGGTTATAGGGGAGGGGTGCAAGGGGTGCGGGAACGTGAGAGGAGGGGTTCATGGGGCTGGGGTCGTTAGGGGAGAGGGAGGAAGAGGGGAGGGGAATGAATTGATTTTCTGAAACTACAAAAACAGTGGGAAGTCTACGGTGTTCTTTAGAGGGGGAAAGGTATTGTATTTTTGGATACAAGAAAGGTATAGTTTTGAAATTAGTATATATGCAGTCAACTGTCCCATTCTTTGGAGAACTAAAACAGAACGGACTAAGTCAGTTTTCAAAGACTTGCTAAAATCGATATAATAGTAGTTGTCAGACAAAAGAAAAGTGTAGCAATATCAAACAACTTTATGGTAAATTGCAAAAAGAAAATGACGTAGGCGTAATTATCTTACCATAGCAATTTGATGGTCAGTCAGTGAAAGTTACATCTTAAATAGGTATTCTGACACATAAACACCCACGCACGTACACATGTAAACGCGCGCGTGCTTACACACTGACATACACACCCAAACGTACACGGATATATGCCCACAAACGCACATATTCATGTACACGCTTCATATACACATAAACAACACTGACTGTTTCAGT
>NC_091578.1:9369051-9371551 GCF_042767895.1 Penaeus vannamei
GTGAGAGAGTAGATAAGGAAGTTAATAAATTTTCGAATGGCTGTGGGAAAGAGATGAATAAACTGCGAATGATAGTAACTATACAGAAGTTGGTGAGAGAGGATAAGGAAGGTTAATAAATGTGGTGTGAGGGAAAGAGATAGATAAAACGAGAAAATGATAATGAATAAAGACAGAAGTTGGTGAGCAGAGTAGATAAGGAAGTTAATTCCAAATTTCGAATGGCAGTAAGGATGAGGTCCTGAATAAACGAAGGAGAAAGATAAGTACAACTGGAAGACAGAAGTTGGTGAGAGAGAGATCGGGAAGTGAATAAATGTGGCGTATGGGAAAGCGATGAATAAACGAGGGAGAATGATAAGTAAATAAAGACAGAAGTTGGTGAGAGAGAGATAAGGAAGTTAATAAATGTAGCAGCGTAAGGGAAAGAGATAGATAAACGAGGGAGAATGATAAGTAAATAAAGACAGAAGTTGGTGAGAGAGAGATAAGGAAGTTAATAAATGTAGCAGCGTAAGGGAAAGAGAGATAAACGAGGGAGAATGATAAGTAAATAAAGACAGAAGTTGGTGAGAGAGAGATAAGGAAGTTAATAAATGTGACGTATGGGAAAGAGATAGATAAACGAGGGAGAATGATAAGTAAATAAAGACAGAAGTTGGTGAGAGAGAGATAAGGAAGTTAATAAATGCGACGTATGGGAAAGAGATAGATAAACGAGGGAGAATGATAAGTAAATGAGTAGAATAGATCAATCATTCCGTTTTCGAAGACGGCGACGAGGAGGTTCTGCGGAGTGGAATGAATGAATAGAAGATAAAAGTTGATAAATTTGGTGTAAGGCGGACAGATAAGGAAGTTGATGGACGTGGTGTGAGATAGATGAGGAAGTTGATAAATTTGGTGTAAGACAGATAACGAAGATAATGAATTGTTGTGAGATGGATAGATGAGGAAGTTGATCAATTTGGTGTGAGACAGATAGATAAGGAAGTTGATAAATGTAGTGTGAAGGGAAACAGACAGATAAAAGAGGGAGAATGGTAAGTAAAGGTGTGGAACGGTGGAGTAAATAAATGGAGGAATGCAGTTGATAAATGTAGTGTGAAGGGAAGCAGATAGCTAAACGAGGGAGAAAGATAAGTAAAGGATTGAAATAGATAAACTATAAACAGATAAACTATTCCTTGTTAAGCTCTCCGGAGATCCTGCGAAGTAAAATAAAGATAAAAAAGTTAATAAACATGATATGAGGTAATAAGTCCCTGAGATCCTACGAAGCGAAGCTCAAGAGAATAAAAAAAACAAAGGAAATGGGTGAGGGAAATTGATAAAGCACGGAAGTATATTAATAAATAGAGGAAACAGTTAATGGATTAGATAAATCAACGAGGAATTGATAACGGATGTGAAGGAAGTGAAAAAAGCAAGGACTAAGTTGATAAAAAGGGACAAAGTAAACAAGTGAAGTGAAGGAAATAAATAGACAACAAGAGTGAAAGTTAATAGATAAAGGATGTAAATAAATCAGAGTGGAAGTTGATAACTGAAGATAAATGAAGTGAAATAAATAAGTAAATAACGAATGACTTTAACAAGTGAAGTGAAAGAAGTGCATGAATTTGGGAGAAAGCTGATACAGAACAGAATGAAAAAAATGGTATAAATTGGTATAAAAGGAAGCTGATAAATAAGGTAAATGAAACCTATGAATAATGAAATTGAAGAATATAGTGAGGAAAGTAAATGAATACAGGAAGAAGCTAATAATCAATGGATAGATGAATAAATGAATAAATCAACGTAGTTATTTGTATTTGTGAATATTCTGTTTTGATCTTTTGAAATTTACATCTGGAGGTTATATTCAATTTGTCTAGAGTATTCTGAATAAAAAGCATATGCAGCTGATTAGAGATATGTAAAGTCATATTGCATTGTGAACGCACGCACGTAATACGCTTATAAGCATAAATACAGACACAAAAACAAACGTAAACACAGGCACACTAATAACTCACATAAATACACACACACACACACATACTAGCACGCATGCACAAACGCACACAAACATACAATAACACACACATTAAGACACCCAAACACGAACACAAACGAAAACTTTCACACATTAACACACACAACCTCCCTCCCCCACATTCACCCCCCTCACAAACGCGCACAATTCCCCACCCCCTACACACACACACACACAACACGCAAAACCCCATAAAATCAACCAATCCCCCCACACGCATCCCTACCCTACCCTTCCCCCCCCCCCACACACACAAGCCATTCCCCCCACAAAATGCAATCCTCCCACACATAACCGTAACCCCCCCCCAAAAAAAAAAAAAAAAAAAAAAAAATCTTCCTCCAACACACGCATACACACAACCCTGCCCTCCCCCCCCCCACACACACAAAATACAACCCTCCCACACATAACCGTAATCCCCCCACACAAAAGCAACCCTTCCTCCCCCCCCCCATA
>NC_091578.1:9381551-9386551 GCF_042767895.1 Penaeus vannamei
CCCCATCAACACCTTTCACATCCACGACATTCTGTTCCCTTAAATTGTTATCCTCTCCCAATACACATTTTCCAAATCAACGTCAACATACCGTTCTCATGTTCTTTCCCATTCACACGTCGCACAACACACATGCCGGACTTAAATGCACGGCGACCGTTCCCAACCTCCACGATGTAGTTCCAGCCATCTTCGTTGAACACGTCGTCCCTCTTAAAGACGGTGCCCAGTACTTCCTTCGCCTCCAGGACCATTTCCTTCGTGATCGCAGGACCGCACAGCCACCGCTTCAGGATGTATTGCAGGCCAAAGAAAACGGTGTAGGGGAACCTGGTGGTTTCGAAGCTTTGTTGAGGAAACGGCCTCGTTTGGTGTAAGTGAGAGAGAGAGAGAGAGAGAGAGAGAGAGAGAGAGAGAGAGAGAGAGAGAGAGAGAGAGAGAGAGAGAGAGAGAGTGTGTGTGTGTGTGTGTGTGTTTGTGTGTGTGTGTGAACAGAGAGAGAGAGAGAGAGAGTGAAAGAGAGGGAGAGAGAGAGAGAGAGACAGAGAGAGAGAGAGAGAGAAAGCGAGAGAGAGAGAGAGAGAGAGAGAGAGAGAGAGAGAGAGAGAGAGAGAGAGAGAGAGAGAGAGAGAGAGAGAGAGAAGACAGAGAGAGAGAGAGACAGAGAGAGAGAGACAGAGAGAGAGAGACAGAGAAGACAGAGTGTGTGTGTGTGTGTATGTGTGTATGTGTGTATGTGTATATGTGTGTGTGTGTGTGTGTGTGTGTGTGTGTGTGTGTGTGTGTGTGTGTGTGTGTGTGTGTGTGTGTGTGTGTGTGATCTATACACGAGTCATATTATAAGTAAGCTAAATGTGAAAAAAGGTGTCTTTCTCCCATGATTCTCGACAAAGCCTTTTAGGATTTTTAAAAGTGTCCATTGCAAAGAAAACATTCATTGGACACCATTGTCAAACTGTTCAAGCGTTGCTGAAACGATAAAATAAGTATTTTGTTTACAAATTTCAGCTGTTCTCTTTGTCTTGCCATATGTACTGGGACTGTCTAAAATACCCCAAGAACAACCTGATCTGGAAAGTCAATAGATCTTCTGTCACTAACTAGAAATTAATAAGATTAAATATAGGTACAACTGGCTTCAGTGCCACTAATAAGTAAAAAAAAGTATTTACCACATACATTAGCCAGCCATTTTTTGTGAGTGCAAGGTGTCGTCCAATGTGTATACGTACAATGACGGACAAAAGTCATGTCATGAACTGAAGCTTCGAATCCACTTTACCCTTTACAAAGAGTGTGGTAAAAAACGGAGCGGTATTCGAAACATGTATTACAAGAATTTTGACCATGACTTATATTAAATTATTATTATTTTATTATATTAAATTATATTAAATTATATTAAATTCATTATTAAATTCATGAATTATATTAAATTCATTATTAAATTCATGAATTATATTAAATTCATTATTAAATTCATGAATTATATTAAATTCATTATTAAATTCATGAATTATATTAAATTCATAGGTCCTAATCATCTGGATATATTTGTGTAAAACTTGAATAACTCGAGACTCATAGGCCGACAATATTCTGTAATACTCTAATTCAATAAGTCAAGATATAAGAAAAGGCAGGATTATAGCTGTTTACAAGCTTTTACAGGTATATTTACAAGCTCGATATTTATAAATTGCTCTGGTGAATAGTTGTTTACACACTTCCATATCATTAGTATTTTGTTTGATCTACATACGACAAAATCAAATCGAAACAGAAGAGGTAATAAAAACCCTACCAATATTTTAGGAGTTAAGAAGAAAAAACTGGCGTTGTTGTTATTTGTAAAATTTGCAATGTGGTCTTAAGCGTATCATGCATGTTGCATGATATGCTTGCGAGGCTCAATTGGGAGCAATTGGTTCACTTAGAAGGCGTGTGTGTGTGTGTGTGTGTGTGTGTGTGTGTGTGTGTGTGTGTGTGTGTGTGTGTGTGTGTGTGTGTGTGTGTGTGTGTGTGTGTGTGTGTGTGTGTGTGTGTGTGTGTGTGTGTGTGTGTGTGGGCGCGCGCGCGTGTGCGTGTGCGTGTGCGTGTCCGCCTGAATGCGTGTTAGCGTATCCGTACGTCTGTATGTTTGTGCGTGCATGTGTACCTACCTGCCAAATACAAAAGCCTATACAGCAGCTTAAATGTCCCATCAATTACCAACCGACACAAACAAATATATGCGCAGTAAATAACAATGACAATAAACTGTTTTATAAACAAAATAAATACCTTCCGCCGCGTGACTCGAAGTAGGCATAGAGAGACGACGTGCCAGGTGGGTATGCCTTGTGGTGCGACGTCTGGAAGCAGAGGAAATGCTGGTTTAAATCGGCTTCCTCTGTCAGCTGTCTCTCCCAGGCGCTGTTTGTAGGTCTGTATGTGTACGTAAGAGGGAGAGAGAGAGAGAGAGAGAGAGAGAGAGAGAGAGAGAGAGAGAGAGAGAGAGAGAGAGAGAGAGAGAGAGAGAGAGAGAGAGAGAGAGAGAGAGAGAGAGAGAGAGAAAGTATGTGAGTTGACAGAGAGAGAGAGAGAGAGAGAGAGAGGGAGAGAGAGAGAGAGAGAGAGAGAGAGAGAGAGAGAGGGAGAGAGAGAGAGAGAGAGAGAGAGTATGAGAGTTTTTGAAAGAGAGAGAGAGAGATTGAGAGAGAAAGTATGTGAGTTGACAGAGAGAGAGAGAGAGAGAGAGAGAGGGAGAGAGAGAGAGAGAGAGAGAGAGAGAGAGAGAGAGAGAGAGAGAGAGAGAGAGAGAGAGAGAGAGAGAGAGAGGGAGAGGGAGAGGGGGAATATGCACATCTATATATAAAATGCATGTGTGTGTGGTCCGATGTGCATGTATGCATACACACAATTAAACAGATAGATAACTATAAACAAAAAAATATGTAATAACAAATGACTCCTCTCTTAAAAGGAGTAACATCTACACACGTAAAGCATTTGGAAACCTTTGTTATCACACTACCTACACAATTTTAACAAGGCGACGGTACAATTGAGAGGCTCGCATTCAAACATAACATATCCGAATAACATCGTTGTTATTTAAGTAATAATTAGCTCCAATTCGTCAACTGTCAAATGATAATCAGCGCCAACCTGTCAACCTGTCAACAATTATCAACAACCTGCCATCAACCACAGCGGATCTGACAGGTGCATACCCTCGCCTCGATAAAAAATTAATTAAAACCTGAATAAAACAGACTGAAATAAAATGAAATAAATGAAAATAACACAAAGTGAAACATAAATGAATGGCACAAAATCAAAATTAATTAGAATAATACCCATCCTCAGCGAATTATGACCCTTAAAGAACCCTAAATAAAGAATTAGTAGATGCGCGACTGAGATAAACGTTCCATCTCACTGCAGCGCGAAAGGGGAGAGACTGAGGCTAGTGTTTGTAGAGGTGCAGGAGATAGATAGTTGGTCGGACAGATAGATAAGTGTAAGTAATAGAAAGAGAGGGCGGCAGGGAAAGAGGGAGGGAGGGAGGGGAATAGAAAGAGAGAAAGAGAGAGAGAGGGGGAGCGAGGGAGAGAGGGAGAGAGAGAGAGAGAGAGAGAGAGAGAGAGAGAGAGAGAGAGAGAGAGAGAGAGAGAGAGAGAGAGAGAGAGAGAGAGAGAGAGAGAGAGAGAGAGAGAGAGAGAGAGAGAGAGAGAGAGAGAGAGAGAGAGAGAGACAGACAGACAGAGACAGAGACAGAGACAGAGACAGAGACGGAGAGACAGAGAACAGAGAAAGTCAAAGACAGAGACACACAAAGTGAGAGAGAAACGGATATAGATAGAAGCAGGAGAGCCAGAGGAAGAGAGGGGAGGGAGAAATGCATACACGTACACGAGGAGAAAAAGAGATCGAGAGAGAGGGGGAGACAGGGAGAAAGAAAGGGTGCGTTGAGAGGGAGACTCGAGCAGGTGGAGAGGAGGGAGGACAGCGAGCCGGTGGTGGAGGTACTGCATTTATGGACGCGAGAGAGGGTGGGGGTTGACGGGGGAGAGAGGGGCAGTTGAGGAGGAATAAGGGGTTAGGGGAAGGGTTGAAGAACGGTGTAGGGCGAGGGAGAGAAGGGTGAGTGGGCGTGGGGTGACTAAGCACTAGAAGGGACTTACGCAGTTGCATGGATGGAAGGCGGAGGGGTGCCTTTGCCTGGATCCCTTCCCACGACAAAATTAGGGAAGGGGAAGCGAGGGGAAAAGAAAGGGGAAAAGACACGGTGTGCGGACCCAGGGAAGACCTCCTCGCCTCGCTCTCCACTGCATGCAAGTTCCAGGCTGTGCAGGTTTTGCCCTACCTTGTAACAGTCGGCCAAGAGAATGACATTGTCGACAGGTCCTGTGGCCATGGTTGCGTCGCCTTGACTACTGCTGGGTCCTGACGGCAACCCCATTCCCTCGCTCGCGGTCACTTGTCCAAGGTCGACCCTGTTGTGAATCGGCTGGCCTAATGAACAGTGAACATGGCCTACAACTTGTGAAACGGGTAAAGATGGCGAGGCATTTATGTACGTCTCTGTGGTCGCCCGTTTTTCCTATTTGTTTATAATTATACACACACGCATGTATGTATATGTGCATGTATGTATGTATGTATGCGTATATGTATGGCTGGATAGATAAAGAGGAGAGAGATAGATAGATAGATAGATAGAGAGAGAGAGAGAGAGAGAGAGAGAGAGAGAGAGAGAGAGAGAGAGAGAGAGAGAGAGAGAGAGAGAGAGAGAGAGAGAGAGAGAGAGAGAGAGGAGGGAGGAGGAGGGAGGGAGAGCGATAGAAGAGAGAGGAGAGAGGAGAGCGATAGAAAGAGGGAGAGCGATAGAGAAGAGGGAGAGCGATAGAAAGAGGGAGAGCGATAGAGAGAGAGAGAGAGAGAGAGAGAGAGAGAGAGAGAGAGAGAGAGAGAGAGAGAGAGAGAGAGAGAGAGAGAGAGAGAGAGAGAGAGAG
>NC_091578.1:9401551-9414051 GCF_042767895.1 Penaeus vannamei
ATAATGATTATTATTTTTTAATATTATCATTAATGTTATTGCTATTATCATCACTATTATCATTAATATTATCATCGTCGTCATTATCTTAATTATTGTTTTATTATTGTCATAATTATCATCATCATGATCATTATCAACATTATTATTATTATTATTATTATTATTATTATTATTATTATTATCATCATCATCATCAACGTCGTTATCATTATCTCCATAATATTCATTATCATCATTATTATTATTATTATTATCATTATTATCATTATTATTATTATTATTATTATCATTATTATTATTATTATTATTATTATTATTATTATTATTATTATCATTATTATTATTATTATTATTATTATTATTACTATCATTATCATTAGTATTATTAGTATTATTATCAGTCATCATCATCATTATCATTATCGTCATTATTATAATGATTATCATTGTTACTATTATCATTATTATCAATATTATTATTATCGTTATCACCATCATTATTGTTATCATTATCATCACCATCATTATCATTTCTTATCATTATTGTTGTTGTTGTTATTATCATTATTATTATTATTATTATTATTATTATTATTATTATTATTATTATTATTATTATTATTATTATTATTATTATTACCATTATCATTATCATCACTATCATTATTATCATTATCGTCATTATCATCATCTAAATAATATTATTATAATCATTATTATGATTGTTATCATTATCATTATCAATGATAATGATAATAATGATAATAATAATAATAATAATAATAATAATAATAATAATAATAATAATAATAATAATAATAATAATAATAATGATAATAATAATAATAATTATTATTATTAGTAGTAGTAGTAGTAGTATCATTATTATTATTATTATTATTATTATTGTTATCATTATTATTATTATTATTATTGTTATTATTATCATTATCATTATCATTATTACTACTATTATTATTATTATTATTATTATTATTATTATTATTATTATTATTATTATTATTGTCATTATTATTATCATTGTTAATGTTACTATCATTATTATTATCATTATTATTTATTATTATCATTATCATTATTATTATCATTATCATTATCATTATCATTATTATCATTATTACTATTATTATTATTATTATTATTATCATTATTATTATTATTATCATTATTATTATTACTATTATTATTTTTATTATTATTATCATTATTATTATTATTATCATCATTATGGTTATCATCATTAATACTATTATTACTAGTGTTACTCCTATTATTATCATCCTCAGTATTTTTAATATTATTATTGTTGTTATCATCATTATTACTATTATTATTATTATTATTATTATTATTATTATTATTATTATCATTATTATTATTATTATTATTATCATTATTGTTATTATTAGTATTATTATTGTTATCATTATTATTGTTATTAATATAATCATCATCATCATTCATTATTACGATTATTATTATTATCATTATAATTACTATCATAACTATGATCATTATTATCATCAATATTATCATTATTACTAATATTATTATCATTATTATTATCATTATCATTATTAGTATTATCATTAATATTATCATTATTATCATTATCATCATTATCATCATCATTATTATTACGTTTATTGTAATTATTGATATTGTTATTATAATTATCATTATCATTTTAATTTTCATTATTATCATTATTATCATTATCATTATTACTATAATTCATTACATTAGTATCATTATTATCATCATCATTATTACTATCCTTATCATTGCTATTATTATTATTATTATTATTATTATTATTATTATTATTATTATTATTATTATTATTATTATTATTATTATTATTAACATTATCATTATTATTATCATTATTATCATTGTTGTTGTTATTATTATTATTATCATTATCATTATTATTAACAATGTTATCATCACTATTATCATTATCATCATCACTGTTATTATCGTTGTTATTGCTATTATTACTATCATTATTATCATCATTATTATCATTTCTATCATTATCAACAACACTATTATTATTATCATTATCATTTTCATTTTATAATTATCGTGTTTGTTATTATCATTATCATGTTATTGATATCCTTTCATTCTCATTATCATTATTATTATCATCAACATTATCATTGTCATTATCATTATTATTATCATTATTATCGTTATCATTATTACCATTATTATCATTATTGTTAACATCCTTGACATTATTATTGTTATCACTATCATTATCATTATCACTTTTATCATTATCGCAATTACCTTTAGTTTTGTTGTCATCCTCATCATCATTATTGTTATTATTTATATTATCATCATCATCATTAATATCATTAAGATTATCATTGTTCTTCTTTTTCTTCTTATTATCATTATCATTCTTCTTCTTATCATCATCATTATTATTATTATTATTGTTATTATTATTATTATTATCATTATTGTTATCATTATTATCATTATTATTATTATTATTATTATTATTATTGTTATTATTATTATTATTACTATTATCATTATTATCATTATCATTATTATTATTATTATTATTATTATTATTATTATTATTATCATTATTGTTATTGTTATTATTATTATTATCATTATTGTTATCATTATTATCATTATTATTATTATCATTATTATTATTATTATTATTATTATTATTATTATTATTACTATTATCATTATTATCATTATCATAATTATTATTATTATTATTATTATTATTATTATTATTATTATCATTATCATCATCATTATTATTATCATTATTATTATCATTATCTTTATTATTATTATTATTATTATCATTATCGTTATCATTATTAGTGTTATTATTATTATAATTATTATTCGCGTTATTACTATCATTATTATTATTATTATCATTATTATTACTATTATCATCATTATCATTATTATTATCATTATCATTATTATTATCATTATCATTGTTATCATTATCATTATCACTGTTAATATTATCATTATTATCATTATTTATTACAATCATTATTATTATTATTATCATTATTATTAGTAATATTATTATCATTATCATTACTATTATCATCATCATCATCATCAATATTATTGCTATTATTACTATTGTTATTACCATTACTATTATTATTATCATTATTATTACTATCATTATCAATATTATTATTATCATGATTATAATTATTATCATTATCATTATTATTCTTATTATTATTATCATTATTATTATTACTTCCATTGCTATTGTTATTATTAATGTTATCATCATAATTACTATCATTATCATTATCATCATTAGTATTATCATAATCATCATTATTATAATAGTGGTAATGATTATCATTATCATTATTATCATTAGCATTGTCATTATTATCATAATCATCATTATTATTACTATCATCATTTTTATCATTATTGCTATTATTAACATTACTCTTAGTTTATATCACTATTATTGCTACTGCTTCACTGCTATTATTGTTATTGTCTTTATTGTTATGTTATTGTCATTGCCATTTTCATAATCATCATCAGTAGTAGTAATAGCATTGTTTCTGTTGCTCTTATTTTCATTATTATCATTATCATTATTGATATTATTGTTGTTATTATCATTACTACTATTTTTGTTATTATTGTTATTACTATTTTTGTTATTATCATTATTCGTATTATCATTACTATAATAATGCCATTTCATTATTGTTTTTATCCTCATTTTCACCATCATCATTATCCTTATCATTATAATCATTACTAATGTTATTATGTACATTATTATTATAATTTTCATTACTTCCATTATTATTAATGTTATCATTATTATTATCATTAATATCATTATTATGATAATTTCCATTGTTATTATTATTATTATTATAATTATCATTTTCATTGTTATCATCATTATCATTATTATCATCATTATTATTAATATTATCATTACTATTATCATTGGCAATACTATCATTACTATTATCATTATTATCATCTCATTATCACTGTTATTATCAATATTATCATTATCATTATTACTATCATGATTATTATCTTGCTATTATTGACATTATTATTATTATTATCATCATCGTTATTATTATTATTATTATCATCATTAATATCAATATTATCATCATTGATATTATTATCATCATTGTCATCATTATCATCATTATTTTATTGCTATTATTATCGTTATCATTATAATTATTATAACCAATACTATCATTTTTATTTTTATTTTCTTTATTACTCTTACTTTTATCATTGCCATTGCTGTCATTATTATCATCATTATTTCTTATCATAATTCATATCATTATCATTAATATTACTATCTTCACACACGCGCGCACACGCAATAAACTACAACCAAACTCACAAAATACACACACAAAGATAAATTCCGTGAAGGCTACAGTAAAATAAATTATACAGACAGTACAGAGAATTCCTCACACCGAAACGGACACTGCATAAACCCAAAATCATCAAACACATCATTCTTCCTGAAAGATATTAGGACAAGAATATTTATGCGTGACCACTAAGAAGAGACCGAAAAAAATGGGCCAAATTCAAATAAAAACAGATATTTCTCCCAATGGTCCGCACTAACTTCCATTAAACCGAAGCCCAAAATACACGCGACGGGACAGGGGGATGTAATTACCCTGTCCTTCATCGCTGATCAGCTGATCCTGCGGCTGTTTGGATCCTTGGGCGAAGAGAAGAGGGAGAAGTAGAAAGAAAGTAGAGTAAATGAAAGAAGATGTAATAAAAAAAATAAAAAGGAAAAAAGAAGTGGAAAAATATATATATATATAAAGACACACACACAGACACACACACACACACACACACATATATATATATATATATATATATATATATATATATATATATATATATATATATATATATATATATATATATATATGCGTATATCTATCTATCTATCTATATATGTATGTATTTATCTATGTATGCATTTATGTATGGATGTGTGTGTGTGTATATATATATATATATATATATATATATATATATATATATATATATGCGTATATCTATCTATCTATCTATATATGTATGTATTTATCTATGTATGCATTTATGTATGGATGTGTGTGTATATATATATATATATATATATATATATATATATATATATAGATATATATATATGTGTGTGTGTGTGTGTGTGTGTGTGTGTGTGTGTGTGTGTGTGTGTGTGTGTGAGAGAGAGAGAGAGAGAGAGAGAGAGAGAGAGAGAGAGAGAGAGAGAGAGAGAGAGAGAGAGAGAGAGAGAGAGAGAGAGAAAGAAATACATCAGTAGTTCCAAAGAGAAAACTATATTGCTAACCAGCTTATTCGCACATGAAGTGAGCAACACGGCCCAGAATGCTTTTGTACGTTACAAAGATTGATTTATGGGCCCCTGTCTCATGCCTTCGTTGTGTGCGTTTCTTTGGTCTTTGCGCATGTTAAAGTTTCTTTGTTTTATCCGTTCATTCTATTTTTTATGATGTAGATAGCCAAATGAGGGGCTTGTCCATACAATCCGTGTTTGCCTTATAAACAATTTTTTTTTTTTTTTTTGAGGAAATTCCTGATATAACAGGGACTGAGGACTAAAGATATTGACGTTTCTCTGTCAGCACGGTATGTAAATTAGTCTTATTATCATCATAACATCATTTCATCATTATCGTTATCATTATCAAAAATATTCATATTATCATTACAAAAAGTAAGCATTCGTGTACTACACAACATGCAAGTGATAGTAATGATGATGATGATAATGATAGTTATGATTATAATAATGATAATAACAATAATAATGATAATGATAGTGATGATGATAATAATAATAATGATGATAACAATAATGATAATAATAACAAGAATAAGAAGCAGAATAAGAATGATAATGATAATAATGATTATCATTATTAGTATTATTAATGTCATCATATCAATAATAATAATAATAATCATCATCATCATAATAATAACAATAAGGATTATGAAAACAACAATATCAATAATCATTATTACATTTATGATGATGATTATCATAATCATATTGTTGCAATTATTAGTGATGCTATTATCATCATTATTTTCATCATTATTATTAGCAATGTAGTTGCCATCATCGTTGTCACTATTATCAATCATTAATATTTTTATCACTGATAGAAGGATTATCAGTTATTATTTTGACATGAATCGTTGACTTTCTCAATGATTCTATACAGTTCGAATCATTTACACAACCTTAAAGGGCATATGTGAAGTAACAACTGAAAATTTTAAAATGGGAGAATTAGCTCGCAAACCATCTCTCCAATATGAGTAAAAAAGAAAATCTGAAAATAATTCCCCAAAATTGATTTATTTCGATTTTCCGAAGTCAAGTTATATTTTCCCGCGAAAATCCGGAACCCGGATGTGTGACGTCAATTCCAGAACACGGTCACAGCATTCTCTGCATTCAATACATTGTACAACATGGCGGACTCACTACAAGACTACAGCGGCAGTGGAATCAGTGAAGTTTCATCGGATTATTCCGACGAGAACAATGGTACAACTTCTTCAGAGAATGCCTATGTTTTCGAAGACTTGGAAGGAGAAGAGGAATATCAAGGGTTGATGGTTGTTGGACCGTACATGCACGCGCCGACGCTGACCCGACGAGACCCGAAGAGATTGAATGAATGGTAATTTTCTAAATTATTTTTTGTAGTCGAACGTGTGATCCCGCTTCTGTATGGTACAAAATTTCTGCAGGCTGAGCTATCTCTTGTCTGCACCCGTGGCGCAGACCTACATCCATTCGCGAGTGGAGGGGCATCGGTATTTATTTGTGTTTTGCTTTTTTGGGGTGTACCTACCCTATCTCTGTGTAGTAATACATGCACACTTGCAATGCACTCGGCACACTGTGTCGTACCCACGCAATGAATGTTTGCTACGCCGCCAAGCAAAAGCGCTCTTTCAGAGTTTGGCAATACTAATTTAGACAGCCGCACTATATATACAGGGGAAAGTATAACAGAATTATTGACTAGAGTTCGTACATGTCGGGGAAGTTAATAAAATTGTGGGGACCTCACTGGTTGTACTTTAATTAATTGACATTCAAAAGTTGCCTCTCTGAAGTCCACAAACATCGTTGTCTCGGACCGTCTCGAATGAAAACAATACTGTGAGCTTTCTGTAATATACAAAATACGGGGGTTTGGAAGGTTAGGTTAGGTAGGTAGGTTAGGTTAGGTTACGGAAGGTTAGGTTAGGTTAGGTTACGTAAGGTTAGGTTAGGTTGGTTTGGTTAGGTTAGGTTACGTTAGGTTGGTTAGGTTAGGTTAGGTTAGGTTACGTAAGGTTAGGTTAGGTTGGTTTGGTTAGGTTAGGTTACGTTAGGTTGGTTAGGTTAGGTTAGGTTACGTAAGGTTAGGTTAGGTTAGGTTACGTTAGGTTGATTAGGTTAGGTTGGTTATGTTAGGTTACGTTAGGTTGATTAGGTTAGGTTGGTTAGGTTAGGTTACGTTATGTTAGGTTGATTAGGTTAGGTTAGGTTAGGTTACGTTAGATTGATTAGGTTAGGTTACGTTACGTTACGTTAGGTTGATTAGGTTAGGTTAGGTTAGGTTACGTTAGGTTGATTAGGTTAGGTTAGGTTGGTTAGGTTAGGTTACGTTAGGTTGGTTAGGTTAGGTTAAGTTAGGTTGGTTAGGTTAGGTTAAGTTAGGTTGGTTAGGTTAGGTTGGGTTGGTTAGGTTAGGTTACGTTAGGTTACATTAAGAAATTTCGTCGGGATTTCGGCAACATTGACACCGTCGCATCCCGCAGCGGCGCCGGAATCTCGTTCGGATTATGCATTTTTTTCAAATTTTTCACTTTTAATTCTATTATTTCTTCCGTGTGTGCCCCCCGCCCACCTACAACCCCCAATTCTCCACGAGTCACCAAAGATTGAAGGGGATAGGAGAAAAACAAACAAATATGCGCGGCTGTCTTACTTAGATTTACCCAGAGTTTTGGCGCTGTTGTGATCATGACAAATATAAATTGGAAATGGCCTACCGTTATGCAAATCCCATGTCGTAAGCCATTCTGTTCGCAAACCAATCGGGCTCGAAGTGTTTCAGGCAAAGTACGCTGGTTGGCACAGGCTGAAAGTTGCTCAGCTTGTCATGCACAAAACGTGTCCATTTCCTTGCTCTGTCGCAGTCTTTTGGCCATTCAAATAGCTGGTGACATGAATGGGAACAATGAATTGCTACACAACGTCGCGGCATCCTTTGTTACGAACTTTAATAGCTTGAAACTGGGACAATTCCGTGATATCCTTGACTCGCGGGTGCACTGTGTGTATCACGCTATTCAACAAGATTCTCCCTGGTTCTGGGAATGACTTCACAACCGGGGATTGCCGAAGACCGCCGGGTTTTGCATCTTCGTTGCTAAGGGCGTTGCTATGGGATTTGGGGGATACCAGAGGGTCTCTTCGAAAAAAAATGCATGAATAGGCTAGGCATACATTATTGAACAATATTCAAAGAAAAAACAATGCACGATAATTACTTCATATATGCCCTTTTAAGAAGCATTGACATACTTTGTTTTATCGTGATAAATGGTTATTGCATTATATAGCAACATTATACTGGTGATGTATGATTAGTAGGTCTTTCAATACGTCGTAAAGCATTGATTTCTTTTCATCACATACTGCATAGGTGGTTCAAAAAGGAGTGTCTTATATAGTCTCGTGCGCAAGTTTGTATTCATAATATGTATTTATATGTTATGGCATACTTGTCATATACATTATATGCGTTATGAGTAGATTTATTACATATTTTTTTTTCTTTCTGGAATTCAAATTTTTCGTAATGCTGGTACTAGTTTTGTGGTATCGACAGGGCCTTTATGTCATGTTCAATCAGTATGTGATTTCTTCATGTGCACAGACCTTAATTCTTCATGTCACAGGCGTCAGATCGTTATATTTAGTGTTATCATAATATAGTTTTACCTTTATTGTTGTTCATCATCATCGCCGTCATCAACACCACCAAAGTTCCTATCATCACCATCGTCATCGTCATGGTTATTGGCATCATCAACTCTCTCTCTATTTCACTCTTTTATTATTATTGTTATTCTGTCATTTTTGTTATTATCATAATCAAATTGTTGTTATTATCATTATTATCAATTTATTATTATGATTATAATGATGATGATGGTGATGATGATTATCATTACTATGATAATCATCATTATCATTCATATTATTATTATCATTATCATTAGCATATCCTTTATCTATCACTCGTGCTACCTACACACGCGCGGGCAAGTCATGATACACTCAATATATGTTCATAACTTTTTCTTAAACTCATCCATCTTGTCATCCACCACCTGGCATACTAACAGGGTACGATTTGGCTTCGTTGGGCGTGAAGCACGATAACGAAATATTACATCCATAAATTAGGATATAGCATGGTATATCATATAATAGCTGTGTGCACCTCGTGGTAGGTGGTTGGTAGACACGTGGCAGTGGTAGGTGGTTTGGTAGACATGACCTCTTGGTTACAGTGTACAAGGCGATTGGATTTTATTCCTAACGTGAGTTTTGAATGAAAATTAATTCTGTAGCTTGGCGTACTCCTGCCAACTCAATCTTCAAGCCTTGTTTCATCTCTCTCTTTCTCTCTTTTCTTCCTCCTCTCTCTCTCTCTGTCCGTCTTTCTCTCTCTGTCTGTCTCTGTCTCTCTCTCTCCCTCTGTCTCTGTCTGTCTGTCTGTCTGTCTGTCTGTCTGTCTGTCTGTCTGTCTGTCTGTCTCTCTCTCTCTCTCTCTCTCTCTCTCTCTCTCTCTCTCTCTCTCTCTCTCTCTCGCTCTCTCTCTCTCTGTTCCTCCCCCCTCTCTCTCTAACTCTTTCTATCTATCTATCCACCTATCTGAATACTCCCAGACTGTTACGACCACCAGAAGTGTGATGGATTTTACCCCTAGAGTTCACCAACGATTGTTTCAGTGGTATGTATTTTTGGCTGCTTTTCGTGTTCTTATGATATCGGTGTAATTTCTGTCACCATGTCAGTGACCGTTTTATAAGTAATAATATCAACATTGCATATCAATCTCATTTTCATAATCTTGAAAATTAACATATTTTTACACATTCTTACAGTAATGATCATCGTCATCTCCCTTTCTCTCTCTCTCTCTCTCTCTGTCTGTCTGTCTGTCTCTCTCTCTCTCTCTCTCTCTCTCTCTCTCTCTCTCTCTCTCTCTCTCTCTCTCTCTCTCTCTCTCCCTCTCTCTCTCTCTCTCTCTCTCTCTCTCTCTCTCTCTCTCTCTCTCTCTCTCTCTCTCTCTCTCTCTCTCTCTCTCTCTCTCTCTCTCTCTCTCTCTCTCTCTCTCTCTCTCAACCTAAAACAAAAGGAACGCGCATTTGCAATGTAAATTACTATAAAGCCTTGAAATCCGCAAAATTTCTACTTCCAAACTTTTTGTGAGGTCCAGTGGCTCAAATCAATATATGTACAAAAACACACTTTCTTTCGTAAAAAAACATACACTTAAAAGCTCGCTAGTGGATACACACGCACAAGGACAAAACATACACACACACGCGCACGCACACAAACATACAAGTTGGGACACGCACGGGATAATTTGCATATTGGTAGAGGTAGGATATAACAGGATAAACCTTAATTAATCATATATAATGTAGCATTTGTAATGGTTATACATATTTACCTATAGTGTGGAATTTGTAATGATACCTATTACTTAGAGCATGGAATTGGCGGCGATTTGTTTACTAAAAAAAAAAACATTTTGATACATCTTGACCTCTGGCACAGAATTGATAATAATACACATTTACCTATTCTACGGAATAAGTTATGATACATATTCATTTTTTGGCAAAGACTTAGTAATGACATAAATTCATCTATGTTATAGCATGAGTAATGAGACAAATATTTATTTATGACATGGATTTAAGAAGGATATAAGTAATGAGACAGGCGCTATAATCGCATTACACTTATTTCAAATCATTAGCATCTCCAACTGACTCACCTGTCACCAACCTCAGGAAATGACACATTGGCAACTCACCTTGGACTCGGGAGTAATACAAATCGTCAAATTTGTATCTACTTTAATCAGTCGACACTTCGTTTTTGCGTTTACATATGCTCGGTATTTTTTCGAAGTCATGCACAATATTCTTTTCGATTTTACATCACTTTTATGTATTCTTTTATTTATCTATTTGATTTTTATCTCAAAAATGACTTGGCGACTCCGACTAATCCAGAATCAGGGTGGATGCCAGCTTTTCCGTAATAAAAAGATTCAATTTTAGTGATGAAAGTTCGGAATGGCATATGTGACAGACTGAAGGTAGATGTGACAGGACCAAATGACAGTGATGACGTAACAATAATGTCACATCAAATCGGATAGTAGTGATGATGATGATAATAGGTCGTTTTAAGTTATGTAAGGACCGACCCGGTAAACATTCATAATACGGACATGCTTTTGCACTGAAATAAATATCTATCAGTTGAGAAATGCATAGCTATCGTGTAGATAGATTAATGTATACATACCTAATAGACAGATAGATATACATTTATTTCTGTGTATATGCATGTCTGTATATACGAATGTTCATTGGGTCGGACCTCGCACAATTTTAACGAAGCGGCCGAATGTCAACAGTGGTAAAAATGGTACTTATATTTTCGTATAATGAAAGTAGGACAGGTATCCGGAATTTTTGCAAAATTCGTAATACAAATATTTCGGTGAATAATAAAATCAGATGGATCTGTGCATATTTCCCTTATTTTCAGTTTTACAATTTAATAATTCATTTACTAACGCATTTCCATATTTAACTTATTTCATCAAATATTTTTTTCTCCAAAGTCCACACAGATTTCATGACGGTAACATTTGTCATCGTTGCCAGTTGTCACCATCTACTGTGATATCAATCAGCTGTCATAGGTGAAGAATTATCATTATTATTGCGATCATTAAGGGTATTTCTAATAATCATGTTGAAGGGTTGAATACACAAATAAATGAATTAATTGAATAAAATGTTAAATAGTTAAATAAATGAATGAATAATAATAAGAGTATATATAATAACCATGTTGAATAGTTAAATACGCGTTTTCATTCATCACTTTATCCTCTTCCATATTTCTCCTTCAAAGTTCCCATGGATCTCGTCTCAGCGCAGTTGGCACAGCTGGTTGTCGTCACCCTCTGCTGCGGCGTCGGCCAGCTGGTGAAGGCCGTGGGGGGGGCGGAGGGAGCCGGGGGAGGGGGGAGGGGCAGAGCATGGATTGCAAGATC
>NC_091578.1:9431382-9434105 GCF_042767895.1 Penaeus vannamei
CCTCTAGCGCTTCGCCTTGTACATGTATTTGTTTGAGTGGGACTCTGCTGTTGAACATAACCTTAGTCTTTTTCTTGTTCATCTTAAGTCCGACTTTTAGGCTTTCTCTATTCAGATCGTTTATTAATTGCTGCAGTTCATCAGCTGATTCACTAAGGAGAACAATGTCGTCTGCAAATCTTAGGTTGTTTAGGTGTTCGTCTCCTATTTTGATACCCTTCCCTTACCATTCTAGTTTCTTGAATATTTCCTCGAGGCAGGCTGTAAACAGCTTTGGTGAGATGGTGTCGCCCTGTCTAACGCCTTTTTTAATTGGTATTTTATCGGTTTCCGTGTGGAGTTTGATGGTTGTTGTCCCATCTTTATATATATCTTCCAATATATTACAATATACCTCCTCAACTCCCTGTTGTTGAATAGCACCTAATACTGCTGGTATTTGTACAGAGTCAAATGCCTTTTCATAATCGATGAATGCCATACACAGGGGTTTCCTATATTCGTTTACTTTTTCTCTTATTTGGGTGAGCGTGTGGATGTGATCTGTTATTGAGAATCCTCTGCGGAAGCCTGCCTGTTCTCTAGGCTGGCTGGAATCCAGACTGTCAGAGATGCGAGCTGTAATGACTTTCGTGAACAGTTTGTAAGTAACCGAAAGGAGGCTTATGGGTCGGTAATTTTTAAAATGCTTTGTATCTCCTTTTTTGTGTAACAAGATAATTGTTGCATTTTTCCAGGCTTTCTGAGTTTTTCCGCTGAGAAGACATTTGTTAAAAAGATTAGCTAGTTTCACTGTTGCGATGTCTCCTGCATCTAATATGAGGTCTATACTAATTCCGTCTTCGCCTGGTGTTTTCCCTCTCTTCATGCCTTTAAGTGCTCTTTTTATTTCTTCTTTTGTGATATTAGGTACGTCTCTAGTTACCGTGTTTGCTTCTATTTGTGGCTGTTCGTTTGAGTTGTATAAATCCCTGTAAAAGTCTTCCACTACTTTGATGATTTCATTCTTGTTATATGTTACTTCTCCGTCTGGTTTCTTAATTGCATACATTTGATTTCTCCCTATTCCTAGTCTTCTTTTAGCTGCTTTCATGCTGGTACCTGAAATCACTGCTTCATTTATTATTTGAGTATTGAATTTCCGTACATCTTCCCTCTTCTTTTTATTTATGGTCTTTGTTCAACCAATTCTATCTTGTCCCTATTTGACGATACTTTCATGTCTACCTTTTTGCATAAGCTGTTTAGTTTCTACCGAGAGCTTGCTGGAGCTTCGATTGTCGTTCTTCCCGTCTACTTCAAGTGCAGCTTCTTTTATTATATCACTGAACTGTTTATTGATTTGGTCGATGTTGAGATCTTCGTCGCGGAGGAGTGAATATCTGTTTTGGATGTTTAGGCTAAATTTTGTTGCTCTGATCCTCAAGTTAGCCAAGTTTGGCTGTGGTTTACACATTAGTTTGTTCCTTTCCCTTCTGAGATGTATTTTGATTTCGCCTCTCACCATTCTATGGTCGCTGCCTACATTTACTTTATTCATAACCTCTACATTTTTTATTATATCGCGCCTATTTGGAATTATGAAGTCAATTTCGTTTTTGACGTCAGAAGGCGACTTCCATGTCCACTTCCGTTCTAGTCTTTTTTCGAAGAATGTATTCATGATACTGAGTGATCGAGCCTCCGTAAAGTCGACTAGCATTTGTCCCTTCTCGTTTCTAGTGCCTGTTCCATGGTTCCCTACTGCTGTTTCGCCCTCTGTCTTTTTACCTATTTTGGCATTAAAATCCCCCATAATTATTGTGAAATGGGTTTTTGTTCTCTCGCTGGCTAAATGAACATCTTCATAGAAGCTCTCTATTTCTTCATCACTGTGGCTGCAGGTTGGAGCATAGACGAATAATTTTTAAGTTGTACCTATTGTTTATTTTTATTGTTACAGAAGCCACTCTTTCGCTGACACTATAGAATTCTACGATGTTCTTTTCTAAGTGTTT
Source organism: Penaeus vannamei (assembly GCF_042767895.1). Taxonomy (NCBI): domain Eukaryota; kingdom Metazoa; phylum Arthropoda; class Malacostraca; order Decapoda; family Penaeidae; genus Penaeus; species Penaeus vannamei. The sequence goes on from NC_091578.1 coordinate 9,433,380, forward strand.
GTGTATTAAGAATCCTACCCCTAATTCCTGTTTGCTACCCAGAGGTTTTCCTCTCCAATAGAGCACGTGTCCCTCACTTATTAACTTCTGCTCTTCGCCTAGTCTTCTAACTTCGCAGAGTCCTACTACATCCCATTTAATGGAAGAGAGTTCCTCTAGTAAAGCTAGTAAGTCGGATTCAGTTCTCATGGTCCTTATATTGTATGTGCAAAGGTTCATCAACGTGTGGCGGCCTGTCTTTACCCGGATATTTTTAGCACCCTCTGCTCCGGATATATATATATATATATATATATATATATATATATATATATATATATATATATATATATATATATATATATATATATAATATATATATATATATGTATATATATATGTGTGTGTGTGTGTGTGTGTGTGTGTATACATATATATATATATATATATATATATATATATATATATATATATATATATATATATATATATATATATATAATATATATATATATAATATATATTTTATATATATGTATATATATATACATACATACATACATACATATATATATATATATATATATATATATATGTATATATATATATTTATATATATATATGTATATATATACATATATATATATGTATATATATACATATATATATATATACATATATATGTATATATATGTATATGTATATATATATATAAATTTATTTTATTTCCTTATTAAAAATGAATGT
>NC_091578.1:9434605-9439605 GCF_042767895.1 Penaeus vannamei
AAAGGGGAAAGAAAAGAAGAGAAAGAGAGAGAAAGAGAGAGAGGAAGAGAGAGAGAAAGAGAAAGAGAGAGAGAAAGAGGGAGAGAGAGAGAGAGAGAGAGAGAGAGAGAGAGAGAGAGAGAGAGAGAGAGAGAGAAAGAGAGAGAGAGAGAGAGAGAGAGAGAGAGAGAGAGAGAGAGAGAGAGAGAGAGAGAGATGAAAAAGAGAAAGAGAAAGAGAGAGAGAGAGGAAAAAGAGAAAGAGAGAGAGAAAGAGAGAGAGAGAGAGAGAGAGAGAGAGAGAGAGAGAGAGAGAGAGAGAGAGAGAGAATGAGAGAATGAGAGAATGAGAGAGAGAGAGAGAGAGATGGAGTTAGCAGAAATACAACCCTTTGTTTTAGAATGCCATTTCTGTTTAAATGAAAGATAGGTTTTATACTTACTTTCCACCTTGCATGTGGTAGTGAGGGAGGATTAAAGAAGCCATGACTCCCATGACAGAGAGACGAGTAGAAAAACAGACAATATAAACACAAGCACAAACACAGTAAAGTGTACACAAAAATGAAAATGAAAAAAGTCAGAATGAAAATTGAAAATAAACGTAACATTTCGAACTCTTCAGACAAAAACCAGTTTTTGTCTGAAAAGGAACTTGTGAAGAGTTTGAAACATTATGTTTATTTTCAATACTCATTGTGGTTATTTTCATTTTCACAGACAATATAGTTTAAGCTTATTGCAAAGGTTATGGAAGGCATGGAAAAGTTTCTGTGTTTGACTGTCAGCCCAATCTGACATTCACAGCAATTGTCTCTCTCTCATTGTCATAGTATATTTTGAAGCAATGTATAAGCAAGGCAACCTTGGGTTACACAAAGGAGGATCAACAAATAACTCAGATATAAGGTGAAATATATAGGCAAGTAGCTGTCATGAATGTGGAATTTAAAGAGTAGATTGTGAGAGAAGGACCAGAAGAGTAGCTTCTCAGGATGGGGAATCTACAGATATAGATGATATAATGATAATATGCTGCTACTTAGGACATACACCAGACAGTGGTGATTGACTGGAGAGGGAAGTCATAGCAAGAGTGGTAGTACAGAGTGGAAAGTAGAGTATATTCCATATGAGAAATGGGTGCAAGGTACATTTAGAATGCATGTAATCATTAGTGGTATATGTAGCAGAGGTATGGGTACTAAGATTGACTGAAAGAAAAAGGCATGTGGAAGATAAACTGTGGGTGTGTGAATGTGTGTGCGTGCACATGTGCATAGTATTGCCCTGTGCATGTGATGTTTGATCAGATCAGAATATGTTGAAGAAAATCTGGTTAAATTGAAGAGAAACCCATGGAGAGGCAGAATTGTAAGAGTATCATCAATTGTCTAATCCTATGAATGGGAAGCATGGATGCTAATAAGAATGAGATGATTAGGTGTTCCCATGAAAAAAAGGTCAACATAAATTAATGTCAGCATAAGATAACTGAGTCAGCAAATAAAGATGCATTTTACTTGAGTGTGTGTGCGTGTGTGTGTGTGTGTGTGTGTGTGTGTGTGTGTGTGTGTGTGTGTGTGTGTGTGTGTAAAGGTCTTGTCAGTCATGTATAAGCCTTCATTTTATATAAAAATTTATTGTATGTTTAATATATAAGATATACATTATATTCTTATTATTTTTGGTAATACATGTTTGAGTAAAATATTGTAATTCATATGAAACATCTATTTTTACCCATTCCAATGTGTTCTATTATTACAGAGCAATTAATATAATATGACTAGATATTTTTGATTCTTAAAATTTCTCACAAAGCCTTGTTTATTCTGTACAGTAGTAGAAAAAAATGAGAGAATTAATTTTCATTCATGCATTCAACTGTCCTCAAAAGATTACTCTAGGGTACTGTTATATATGTGCATATATATGCTTCACATTCATGTCATCTGCTTATCAGACATTTATTTCCATTTGCAATTCAACTGTTCAATTTTCTATTCTCAACATGAAAGTGTGGTACATCAGCAACTGTTCACAGAATAAAAAAGGTTAATGAAATAAACAGCTCTTTTAACTTTTATTAAAAATGTAGTGATGATCATGAATATGTATCTAACAGAAAAATGATAAACTGATACCAAAAGTATGTTGATAGTACTTTGTATAAATTCAAATAAACAAAATGTATATTCAGTATGTTGCAACACATATACTTGAATATTTTTAATAGATGTTCCCTCATACACAGTAAGAAGACATTCTGAAGACTTTCCTGTCATCAATTTCTTTTTTTAGGTCCCTGAATCAAACAATGATAAAGTGGTATAAAGGATTTTACTATAAAACAAGTAATAATATATTCAGCTTTCCCTATATTAATTAGAGTAGCACTCGACACAAATTTTCACACTAAAGTGTCTTCATTTCTAATATATTCACCAATATCAGCTTGGTGGAAACATATAATATCCATTGGGTTGGCATGTCTGCATTCTGACGTTGATTTTGCTGCAACACCAAATCCCTGTAAGAGGAAGAGAATATAAAAGCAATTATATCTGAATATAAATAAGCTTACTTAAAATTACATACATGCATATACATACAAATACATAGCTACACACGCATGCATGCATGCACGCACACACACACGCTAGCGCGCACGCACGCACGCACGCACACACGCACACACACACACAAACACACTCAGAAGTGTATATATATGATTCCATACAGGTATTTCTATGCATTTACTGCTAAACGATTTGTCTTTAATCATATCAAGTAAGACATGATCCCTGCACTACAAAAAAAATAATAATAATAAATAAAAAATAAAAAGTCAATTTAACTGATAACTGTAATCTGTGTATACCATATATGGTCAGTACTTACCATAGGAATATCATTATGAGTATAAACAACAACACCAGCATATTTGGGTGTGTTGTCAGATATACGGAAAAGTCCTGATTTGTAGATGTGGTTGCCATACATGAAGTTCTGTTCTGAGGCTTCTTTCACCCAAACTTTGTGCTGAAAGGTAAAAACAAAATCAGACAAGTTTATTGTTAGTATTATTCTTAGTATTATTACTATTATTACTATTTTTATTATTATTATCATTATTGGTATGTATGTGCGTGTGTGTGTGTGTGTGTGTGTGTGTGTGTGTGTGTGTGTGTGTGTGTGTGTGTGTGTGTGTGTGTGTGTGTGTGCGTGTGTGCGTGTGTGCGTGTGTGCGTGTGTGCGTGTGTGCGTGTGTGCGTGTGTGTGAGCGTGAGTGTGAGCGTGTGCGTGTGCGAGTGCGTGCGTGTGTGCTTGTGCATGTGTCTGTGTGTGGGTGTGCAGGTATGTGTGTTACCTGCCCATCATATTCAAACAAGAATTTTACTTAAAATTGTAAAATAACCATATTACAAAAATCTACTTCCACAACATTTGTCAGAAAAAAAATATTTTCGGATGAAAATACCTGGCAGTATGGACTAAGGAATTCCAAAGCTGTAATGTTCAGAAGAAATTTTTTTCCTTTGGTTATCTTGCCAAAGCACACCCCCATGGAAACAAGATTTTCTCGAGGCAAGAGGGCAGCAACCTTCATGACGTCCTCTTTGACATAATACACACGACCTTTGTGTAAACGGAAACAGTAGAGGCCATCTGAACGATCAAGTAGGGATTTGATGTTGGAACCAATGCTGTGAAAAAAATCATAATAATAAATAATAATAACATATATACATAAACATAAAATAATTAATTATGTGGTATGAATTCAATTCAAATTGGGTAATTTCAGATACTTTTAAACAAATAACCTCTAAATAACAAGACATCTGAATCCATGTTATGATGATAGACATCAGTGACATGAACAGGGGGGGGGGGATCAATTCCCCAAGGCTCTGATTGCCCCCCTCAAAGTCTGGCTTACCCCCCCTCCTAAGGGCCACACCCTCAAGGTTTATTCCCCTAAATCATATTTTCATAGCTCTGTTTATTGCTTAAAAATGCTCCTGGAATAGGACATTTTTCAAAATTTTCTAAATGGGCTTGCAGTTCCCCAGAAACTGATTGTGCTCACTTAACTCATCATCCTTGCCCCCTCCCCAAGGATAGGCTGATATGATGCCCGTGCTACATACAAGTATTAATATCGGGAGACTGATCTATTCCGTGATTCACAAAAAATCTCTTATAAACATCAATAACATATATCTCATTTTTTCTAGTTATGTCTAAACATAAATGCTTAGAAAAAAATGTTAAAGAGTCCTAACAGAACAGGATCCTATCACCAACTCCAAAGAACATTTAACCAACTAGCTCCACAACCATTTAGTCTGTTTAATCCAAAAATGAAATAAGCATTTTCCTAAGTTTATTCTGACAACTGTTAATGATAACAAACTCTTTGTTATCATAAGAAAAAAAAAAGAAAAAAAAAAAACATTCCCAATTTCAAAAACCTATCCAACAGTTTTAAAAAATTAATCTAAAAACATAATAATCTTAAAACTCAGAACCAATCTTACTTAGTGGAAAATTAAAATACGAACTACTAAAATATGAACAAAATACAATGAATTTACAATTCAACCCTACGTTCAAAATTCTAAGTTAAACAAATACTTACAATACTATATTGTGGCAACTTTGGCCAGTAAATGAAGCATGGAATAAGAATGTGTATTTTGATAAGACAAACCAACAATACTGGAAGGGCAAAAATTTGTGCTATGTTAATTGTGATTTTAGTTTGCTTATGCATAGATGGGCCCGCACCAATCACTAACACATCCTACCAGCCTTGCGTTCACTTGAGTGCTACAGAATCTTTGGAGTGTTACTTCTGCTGAATGGTAGGTGTGCAGATACTGTAACATCTGTAGCCACTACTACTAACAACAATAAAAATAATAGTAACATTAAGAATATTAATTACTTGGTGACTAAATGCCTGTTGAGCCATCTATGTGTAAACAAATTTCAGAAAACAAGACTATAGCG
>NC_091578.1:9457105-9464605 GCF_042767895.1 Penaeus vannamei
CACCATCGCTATTTCTCTTGCCACCATCATTTTCATCAACATCAACATCAGCAGCATCACTGACTCGAGTATGACATCAGCATTTATGAATGAATATCATACACACCAAAAAAAAAAAAAAAAAAAATCACTGATGAGAAATCGAACCTCACTCCTTACATTAACATCGCATGGACATGAGAGGTTCTATTCAGCATGTTGAGGCCACTTCATAATCTTCCTTGAAGTGACTCAACTGAATCGACTGATGTAACCCGATTGACATCCGCGTCATAGGGACATCACATGATTTTTTCTCCCGTCATGTCGTTTTCATGTCATTCACTATGAACCGTATTCATGTTGACAAATGTGGAAAGGTATGAATGAGAACGAATATCTTCACAATACAAGAGATGTATTTTACCGGTTTCGATTATATCTTCGTCAGAAATACATGTATTTCTGACGAAGATAGAATCGAAACCGATAAAATACATCTCTTGTATTGTGAAGATATTCGTTCTCATTCATATCATTCACTATGTCAGTCAGCATGCGTTGAGGTGAGTCTGAGGTGATTTTGTGGTGTTTTAAAGACGTGTCGTGTCGCGCATGTCCACTATTGTTATCACTGTTATTTTATTACTGTTATTATTGTCATTGTTATTATCACTGATGTTGTTGTTCTTATTTTCATTATTTTAGGGAAAGAAAGGTTGTGGTATCACTATTAAATTATGGCTGTTATAATTTTCATCATTATTACTGTAATTATTGTTGTTCTTAATATAATTATTGTTATTATTAGTAATGTCATTATAAACACTATCATCATCATAATCATTATTTTCGTTATTATCATTATTGTTATCATTATTGTTATTGGCATCATTAGTAACATGACTGTCATGATTTTACTGATACTGATGTCACTCTTATTATAATCATAATGATCGTTATTTACATCACAAGTATAATTATGGTGAGGGTTAGTATTATTAATATTATCTTTATTATTAGCATTGATATTAGTGTTATGTTCATTATTGATATAATTGACAATATAATTTTCATTATTGTTATTATCATCATCATTACCATCGTCATTATTTTTGCTGTTGATATGATATTATTATCATTTCTACCATTATTTTTATGAAAATGACAATGACCATTGTTATGATCATTATTCACATCATTATGAACATTACTTACAATATATATATATATATATATATATATATATATATATATATATATATGACCGATACAGATATATAATTAATAATTTCTTTGATATGAATCAAATTTCTCCCTCAAAAAATGTAATTTGCAATTTGAAAACAGTTCTTTATATTTGATCATCTTAGTCGTTCAATTAACCAAGTCACCATCATGCGTGTCATGAGGTTTAGCTTGTCATCCTCATGTGATTTTCCATGAGGTCTGAGAAGAGTGAGTAATGTTTTTAATTTATGCTAATGAGTGATTTTATCCATCGCCTTTTTACCATGTGTCGTCCTTCACTGGGAGATTAAAGCTCGTTTTAGTCTTCATGATCGAAAATGAGGATGATGATGATGATGGTGATGATGATGATGAAAAAGAAGAAGAAGAAGTAGGAGAAAAAGAAGGAGGAGGAGGAGGAGGAGGAGGAGGAGGAGGAGGAGTAGGAGGAGGGGTAGACGAGGAAGAAGAAGAAGAAGGAGGAGGAGGAAGAGGAGGAGGAGTAGACAAGGAAGAAGAAGAAGGAGGAGGAGGAAGAGGAGGAGGAGTAGACGAGGAAGAAGAAGAAGAAGGAGGAGGAGGAGTTGACGAAGAAGAAGAAGGAGGAGGAGGAGGAGGAGGATGAAGGAAGTAGGGGAAAAGGATACTGATAATGCTGATGATGATAGCTAATAATGACCACAAACCTGAAAGAAAAGCAACTGCGAGGGAATCAGACAGTAAACAAACGCACGATATATAGACAGAGAAGTCACACATAAAACAACAAAAACAAACAAAAGAAAACAAAAAAATGACGGATAAAAAACAAACAAACACGAAAACGCTACAAAAACAGACCAATACACACCTAGCAACAGCATCAAAATAAACACCCTCTCACACCCTTTTGCTCACCCTATCCACGTGTAGAGTCCACGCCATGTACACATCCACGCCAAACATCCGGAATCGAGAACTTCATGACACACCAGAGCCGGACCAAGTACACGCGCACCTCGATCATCGTGGACACAAAATTCAGCTCGTCACGATGATACTGTAGGATTTCGTTAAAAAAAAAAAAAAAAAGCGTCTAAAAAAGGTTAAAAAAGAAGATTAGCATAAGTGTCTAAAAAAGGTTAAAGAAATTCACCGAGTGTCATAGTTGTGACGGGGATGGGGCGTGTGACTAAACTGGTGTAGGCTTGTTAGTCATCCTGTGATTTCTGCGTGATTCACATGTGTTTAGATGTGGTGTGTGTTTTTTTTTTCTTATTTTTGTTCATGTTTTTTTTTTCTTTTTTTTACGGTTGTCTGTTCGTGTTGTATTATTATTACTACTTTGTAAATGTCCTTTTTTTCTCTATTCTTTTTATAATTCTTTCTGTTGTTTTTTATACGTATTTATTTCTCTGTTCCCTTTCTCTTATGCGTGTCTTTGTGTCTCTTGGTGTCTCTACACATCCGTTATAATTTTTTTTGTATCTCTATTCATATTCATATCTTTGTATGTATTTCTCTCTCTCTCTCTCTCTCTCTCTCTCTCTCTCTCTCTCTCAATCTCTCTCCCTCTCCCTCGCCCCCCTTTCTCTCTCTCTCTCTCTTCTCACTACAGTGCTTTTAATTTACCTAATTTTAGCAATCATCTCCGGAATAAAGTGAGTAAAATCCTATTCGATGCCATCTTGAATAGAAATGTTGATAAAAAAAACATTATTGAGGAATATTATTGATAAAAATGATAAAAAAACAACTGTGCTCTGATGAAATAATGAACACGATAGAGAGCAGCTAAGGTCCAGAAGGGTATTAGTGATAACGTCTTAAAAGGAGGGAAATGCCTTTTCTTTCTTTCTTTCTTTTTGTTCTTCTTTTTGTTGTTTTAATTATTTTATTTTTATTTATTTTATATATATATTATATATATATATTTTTTTTTTCTTTATTTCCCACTGTGTTCAGATGTTATATGTTTTTGCATATTTTTGTTCGTGTTTTATTTACTTATTCCCTTTCTCTATGTCTGTCTTTGTGTCTCTTGGTGTCTCTGCATATTGCTTGTTTTTTTCTCTTTTTTTGTATCTGTATTCATATTTATATCTTTGTGTGTATTTCTCTCTCTCTCTCTCTCTGTCTGTCTCCCTCCACACCATCTCTCTCTGTCTCTCTATCCCTCCCCTTCCCCCCCCTCTCTCTCACTTTCTGTGTCCGTTCTCTCTCTCTCTCTCTCTCTTTTTCTTCTATATATATATATATATATATATATATATATATATATATATATATATATATATATATATATATATATATATATATATGTATGCATAAACATACACACACACACACAATACCAGTATGTATATATGTATATCTGTGTGTGAATGAATATATACATTTTCTTGTCGACTTACTCCCTGGTTGCCCAGCCGTTGCTTGCAACGATGATCTTTATTGTCCGAGGTTTTATCCCGTCGGGGACGCCTTGGGCTACCTACCTAAGGGGCCAGCTGAGTGGGACGAAAATAAACATTTTCAATCCTTCAAATGAAAGAAATATAATTATAATATGTATAATTATATACATATAGACATATATGTATGTGTGTGTGTTTGTATGCACACACATAATTACATATATGTATAAACGTGAGTGTGTGTGCGTGTGTACACCCAAACCCGCATTCTACCTACCTGACCCCCTTCCGTTCGTCCAGGCGAGCTGCCGCACTGGCTCAACGGCAGACTGACCCGCAACGGACCCGGACGCATCGAGTATGGCAACACCCGCATCAACCACCTGTTTGATGGCACGGCCTACATCCATCAGTTCAACATCATCGATGGCAAGGTCACCTATCAGTCAAGGTCAGGAGGAGGAATTATTAATTTTTTTTTTTTTTTTTTTTTTTTTAGATTCATGTTATATTTTAGATTGATTTGGTTCGTATAACTTAAATTTCATTGTTTTTTATTTGTAAAAGTCAATCATCATAATTTTATATAACGAAATATAAACATCGTACCAACAATCTTAAACGGATTAAGAAGATAAATAAACAAATGAATGATAAAGAACTAAACGAAGAGTAAACAAAGATATATGGATAATAAAAAATGAGCCGCAATTATAATATAATCAAAGTGATTAAAGATAAACGATAAAACCTAAGCAAAGAAAATTAATAAAAAATATAAATAAAGTAAACAAAGATATATGAATAATAAAATAAACAAAGATAAAATATAGTAAACAAAGATGGATAGACAAAATGAAAACAAAGATAAATAAATAATAAAGTAAATAAAGACAGATAAATAATGAAAATAGATCAACAAAGATAAACAAATAAGGAAAACAAGGATAGATGAATAACAAAGAAAGCAAAGATAAATAACAAAGTAAACAAAGACAAATAAATAAAACAAAGACAGATAAATAATAAAGTAAACAAAGATGAATAACAAAGTAAACAAAATCAAATAAAGAAAACAAACAGATAGATAACAAAGTAAACAAAGACCAACAAAATAAACAAAAAAAAAGACAAAGACAGACAAACAACAACAAAAATAAACAAAGACAAATAAAGTAAACAAACCCTTTTCTCTCCCAGATACCTCAACAGCGACACTTACAAGAAAAACAAAAAGGCCGATCGTATTGTTGTCGCAGAATTCGGCACAGCTGCTTATCCCGATCCTTGCAAGACGCTGCTGCAGAGGTCAGTTAGTCTTATTTCCAGCGGTATTTGGAGAATTGTGTGTGTGGGGGGGGTGAGGGGGTGTATGTGTGCGTAGGAGGGGGTGAGGGGGTGTATGTGTGTTTGGGAGGGGAGGGAGGGAGGGAGGGATGGGGAGAGTTTTGGACGTGTGTTTGTGTATGTGTGTGTGTATGTGTGTACGTGTGTGTGTAAATTTGTCCGTGAGCTGCCTGTTTGATTTCTTTTTTCGATTCTCTCTTTTCTTTACTTCTCTCTCTCTGCCTCTCCCTGTCTCCATCCTCCCATCCCTCAATCAACCCCTCCCTCCCTGCTAACCCTTTCCCTTCACCTTTCTTCCATCCCTCAAACTGTCCTCTCTCATCTCCCTTCTCTTTCCTCTCTCTCTCCTCTCCTTCTTCCCCTATCACCTCGTTTCTCTCTCCTCTCCACCGTCCTCTCTTCTCTCTCCTCTCTCAACTCCCTTCTCTCTCCTTTCGACCTTCCTCTCTCTCTCCTCTCTCCCTTCCCATCTCCCTCCTCTCCTCTCTCCCCTCTCACCTCCCCTCTCTCTCACAGGTTCATGAGCGCCTTCACGCCCATAAGCAAAGCGGAACCGACAGACAACTGCGTGGTGAACGTGTGTTACTTCGGAGACCAGCTGTACGCCCTCACGGAGACACGGAATCTGAGGAGAATTCACCCCGACACCCTTGACGTGGTGGGAGACAAGGTTCGTTGGAATGGATAAAATTGTTGAAATTGATGTATGGATGACTGGCTGACCGAGGGAAGAAATAAACAATTAGATGAGTAAATTGATAAATGGATGGGTGGATAGATTAATAAATAGATAAATTCATCAATTGATAATTGGATGGGTGGATAGATCAATAAATATATGTATCAATTGATAAATGGATGGGTGGATAAATTAATAAATAGATAAATACATCAATTGATAAGTGAATATATAAATGAATACATAAAATTACTAAAATGAGAGGCAGATTCTAATTCCTGGAATCGTGTTCTTACTATCAAGTGATAATAGTTTGGAGATTATTTGACTGCTGACATAATTATCATGTTAGGAGAATCTTCTATGAATTACTTTGATTGCTGAATATTAATAGCGCGACCGTTAACAGGATAATAAACATCATTCTTGTTATCGTTATTGTTGGTATCCTCCGACTAGTCATATATATATTTTTTAATTACAGTGCTCACTATTTCAAATGGTCCTAAACCTTTTTTTTTTTTTTTCTTTTACTCTTCCTTGCTAATACTTCAAGGAATAAAAAAGAAAAAAAAAACTAAATAAAATGAGCAAGATACGAGCGAATTAATCATGTATCAAGATCTATAAAATCAATAATGGGCGCCATAGAAGAGAATGATGATGCAACTGAAATAATAGTTCATTAAATACGAAGCAATGGGTACGAAGAAGCCTCACACGCTGATACCTACTTCTTAATACTTCCCTATTAAAATCACATTTAGAATCAATCATATTATTAACACTAACCAATGGGGTATGAGCAAGTATTTCCCTTGGAATTCCTTTATAATCTTATCATCAGTATTTTAGTATCGGTAGTAAAGTAAACAAAGGACGCGGATATTTTAACATCAAATAGTAATGTTTTTCATAGCGTATGTATTCATCTATCCTGTTTAATATATAAGTAATTATATATTTCAGATGCACACCCACTTGCAATATATTCACTTTCTCCCTGTTTTAAGAGCGAAACGATGTATACAAAAGCACGTGTGTGATCAAAACAAAAATAAACAAAGGCAGAACGCGCCAGCCCAGTCCCTTCCGAAACAGTAGGTTAAACAGCAATTGTCGTTCCAGACGAAATTGGACAATTACGTGGTCGTCAACACAGCGACGGCGCATCCACACGTAGAACCCGACGGCACGATCTACAACATGGGAAATGCTTATGCCGGGAAGAAAGGACCGACCTACAACATCATTAAGTTCCCTCCGCCAAAAGAGGTTGATGGTGAGGATTCGCTGCTCTATGTTGGTCTTATGAATTTGTTTTGTGTGTATACTTTTGATGGTATGAATTCTTTCTTTCACTCCCTCCTCTCTCTCACTTTCTGTGTCCGTTCTCTCTATATCTTTCTTCTCTCTCTCTCTCTCTCTTTATGTGTATGTGTTTATGTATATACGTACATACATATGCATATATACATACATACATTCATACGTCCACATATATAACTGGCCATGTTCCATTTAGATATTAACGCCCCCTTCCCGCAGGCAAGAAGATTTCGTCAATCCAGCAAGCCGAGATCGTCTCCGCCATTCCCTGCCAGTGGAAGATGTACCCTTCCTACTACCACTCCTTCGGCATCACAGAGAACTACTTCATCTTCGTCGAACAGCCCTATGTATTCAACCTCAAGAAGTTCCTGCTCAATTATTACTTGGGAAAGCCATATTTCGCGGCCGTTGAATGGTATCCTGACCAGAAGGTAGGTTTCGGGATTATTACTATTATTTATTTTAAACTCACCTTTGTATCTTTGTTTTTCTGCATCCTTTTTAAGGACATGATTTTCAGATTTTCGTTACGACGAA
>NC_091578.1:9477105-9482105 GCF_042767895.1 Penaeus vannamei
ACTCCTCTTCTGTTTCACTGATGCTTGCGATGCTTTTTTTCTTCATGGCTGTGATATCGATATCGATTTTCGTTCAGAGGGAGAGAGGGAGAGAGAGAGGGAGAGGGAGAGGGAGAGGGAGAGGTAGAGGGAGAGGGAGAGGGAGAGGGAGAGGGAGAGGGAGAGGTAGAGGTAGAGGGAGAGGGAGAGGGAGAGGGAGAGGGAGAGGGAGAGGGAGAGGGAGAGGGAGAGGGAGAGGGAGAGGGAGAGGGAGAGGGAGAGGTAGAGGGAGAGGGAGAGGGAGAGGGAGAGGGAGAGGGAGAGAGAGAGGGAGAGGGAGAGGTAGAGGGAAAGGGAGAGGGAGAGGGAGAAAGAGAAAGAGAAAGAGGAAGAGAAAAAGAAAGAGAGTGAGAGAGTGAGAGAGTGAGAGTGAGAGAGTGAGAGAGTGAGAGAGTGAGAGAGAGAGAGAGAGAGAGAGAGAGAGAGAGAGAGAGAGAGAGAGAGAGAGAGAGAGAGAGAGAAAGAGAAAGAGGGGGTATGGAGAGGTGTGGATGTATGCGTGTTTGTGCGTGTTTGTTGTGTGTGTTTATGTGCGTGCCTGCGTGTGTGTGTTTGTGTTCGCATGTGTTCAATTTGTGTTCGCATGCGTGTGTTTATATATTACATTAACAGCTCCCAAAATACCGACCACACATTCACCCAACTCTTCTCCCACGCCTCCCCGCAGGACAGACCACCACCCCCGTTCCTCCGGTCACAATGGGGCCCCACAACCAAGAGAAACCCGTCGAGAAAACCGCGGAGGGCGCCGCAGAGTTAGCCCCAGCGTCGGCCTCCGCCTCCTCGCCGCCTCCTTCGCTGGTGTGGCTGAGATCCTGCGAGAAGGAGACCGTCACACCCGTCGAGGGGAAACAGTCAGGTTAGTGGGGACGCGGGACAGTGATGTAGGTGCGTGTTCGGGGGGAAAGGAGGGTGGGCTGGGTGTTTCAGGGGAAAAGAGGGTAGCCTATGTGTTCAGGGGGGAGAAATAGGGATAATTTGGGAGTGTTCAGGGGAAAAATAGATGGTGGGTTGAAAGAGTTTAAGGGAAAAAGGGTGGGCTAAGTGTTCAGGGGGGAGAAATTGTGATTTGGGAGTGTTCAGGGGAAAAATAGATGATGGGTTGAAAGAGTTTAGGGGAAAACGGATTGGGTTGAGAGTGTTTAGGGAAAAAAAGTTGTGTTGAGAATGTTTAGAAGGAAATATAACAAAAGAGAGTGTTCAGGGGAAAAAGAGGATGAACGTAGAATGTTCAGGGGGAAAAAGAAAACAGACGTAGAATGTTCAGGGGGAAAAGAGGGTGCGTTAGGAATTTTCAGTCGGAGGATGAGTTCCAAAATAAGTTACCGAGGGAGAGGTATAAGTTTTACCAGAAATAACCAAGAGAACAAATGGAATAATGAATTTGAATCTGAGTTAAAATAAGAACGTCAAGTGATCGAAGTACAGTTAAGGGATATCATAAATAAGTACGAAAAGTCCAGAAAAAAATATATTAACAAAACTGTCTTGAAAAGGTAAATCCAAAAACAATTCTGAAAACCATACCACAGGAAAAACATAAATCAAAATGACCTGTGAAGCTACTCGATAACGTGAAACAGAGTGTAAGGGAAGACCTCAAGTCAAGGAAAGACACGTGATAAGGTTAACGTCAACGCACCTGTGGTAGTTCGAAAGGTGAGAGATCGTCACTAATAAAAGATAAATGGAGCTGTTTATTCTTGACATTAACGACAAAAAATCTGCGGTTAATGTAAGCATATAGGTTATATGTACATGTTTTTGCCGGCAATATCCAGAATGAGCAGCTACGTATAGTTATATATAGATCAGTAACGGTATAGATGGATAAAAGTCGATATAATTTTGTGTACTCAGCTTTATGAGTATCGTATCTTTATCGACCTTAGGGTAAACATGCTGACACGGATTTCTGGCTAAGATAAAGAAAATTTTAAAAATACGAATAAGATAAACAGATAGAATGAGCAGAAAATTTAATGTACTTCAAAAAAGAAAAAAAAAAGAAAAGAAAAATACACAAGGATATTGATCTCTGAGATTTATGTTTATCGATGAGATGATAAGAGGCAGATATTATTGCTCGTACGAAAATAGCTACAGTCGATAAATGAACATATGAACTAGGTTCCGCAGATGCACGGCTCAGCATCTGTGTCTATAATATTATGACTCATACCACCAAGCCAGTCAAGCCGATTTTAGTGAGACAGAAATACGACCCGAACATCTGTGTGAGGAACCAGATGCCAGATCCCGACGGCGGGTTAAAAGAGGAAAATGTCATTTTTTAGGCTTAATGTTTCCTTCGTAGATCGCTGGTGGGCTAGATTTTTTTCTATTTTTCCGAAGGGGAAGAATTTTTGTATGTAAAGAGGATAGGTAAGAAATGAGATTCTGTGGTATGTTATTTTTACTTTTTTTCTTTTATTTACATGTTTTGTGGTTTGTTGATGTGCTGGTAAGTGGACGAAGGGGGGGGGGGTATGGATGGATAGGATAAGTGAAATGGGAAATGGGTAGGAAGGAGGTAAAGAGGATGGAGAGAGGGATGTATAGGATCAGGATAAGGAGAGGGGACATGGGTAGGGAGGGGACTGAAAGGATGGATAGAAAAATGGATAGGATAAAAGCAAGGGGAACAGAAAGAGATTAGAAAGGGAGAAAGGTAAATAGAGGAATGGATAGAATAAAGAAGAGGGAAATGGGAAATGAATAGGGAGTTCAAAGGAATAACAGAGAAGAGATAGGAAAAGAGAAGTGAGATAGAACAGAGATTAGAAGGATAATTAGAGATAAAGACAGTGCATACGAAGAACACGAGAAGCGAGAATGACTATCTCAAGGGCTTCCGACGCAAGTACACAGGATTACCCCTGACAATGGGACGACTTTAGCGTGCGTGACACCCAGGATCGGGGTGGGTAGGGCAGCTCGGAATGATTAACACCCTTACAGTTCTCCCTAGTCATCATCAAGGGAGGAGAAGGGAGGGTCGTGGAATGCGATTATCCTGATACCTCTTAGATGATCAGTTGCTGGGTTGTGCCATGGAGGTGGACTCGCCTGGGATCACGTCCTCAGTCGCGTCCTCGTGACTGGGCGATGATTCATGAGGGGCTCGAGTATCCTCTGGCTAGCAACAAGAGTCACATTTTCGCTCATGCGTGGATTCATTTGCGTCAAGGTTAAGAGAGTGCATGCGAGTTAATCCAGTTTATATTTATCAAGTAATCCATGTAACTAAATAAGAATTAAAATATACATGTTAGGAGTCTGCTATGAATTGTAATAATAAAACACGTTAGGTGTCTTTGCTATGACAAAAATCACGAACGACGCCTTTCTCATATAACTAAATTGCACATACAGCCAAATACAACGAACTCCAACAGCTATTTTCCAAACGTCGAAAAGGCCAGCGGTAAGAAACTGCTAAACGTTTAACAAAATACAAAACGGAGAGTCATGGTGACGCGGGAAGAGTAGAAGACGGAAGGGCCGCGGGAGAGGAAGCGTCGAACTGATAAAGAGTTCCGAGATCTCTCACGGTATTTACTCTCCTTCCGAGCGTGTGTGTGCGAGTAGCTCTCAAGTGGGAAGGATTTTAAAGACGTCCCCTTCGTGTCCCCGGGGGAACTGACTCCGCCTCGCCCCCCGCACGTGCGCAGGCGTCGCAGCCGATCTCCCGGGGTGTGAAGTCGTTTTCTCCCATCAAGCGTCGATCACTTGGGGTACTTAAGACCAATAAGGAACGAGGAAGTCGTGCTTGCAAGCGGCACTTAGACACTCCAGATGCTAACTTGCAGAAATAGGCTCTGACACGGCATTCGATCAGAGGAAATCAGGTCATTGACATGCATTACTTGATAAGGTCAATGCCATTTTCCAGGGCGTGTGCCGAAGTGGCTGAGTGGCAGGCTGACCCGCAATGGGCCCGGAAGAGTCCAGTACGGAAAGACCCGCTTCAACCACCTGTTCGATGGCTCGTCCTACCTCCACCAGTTCAACATCGCCTCCGGAAAGGTCACCTACCAGTCAAGGTCAGCCACAGTGATGAGATTACATATCTGCTTCATCTGTCGGACGATGCTGTTCTTTCGTATTGTTATCGCTTATCAGTAATTTATGAAATTCTGAAGACTAAAACATGATGGCAGAGAAAGATTTTTTGTCGCTATCACTTATCAGTACTCACTTTTCTGATGACTAAAACATGCAGCAAACTATCAGTAAATTGGATTTTTTTAATGTAACTAAACTAAAGTTAACAGATTGAGAAACTAAAACATGATGACAGAGAATTTGTTTTTTCTTATTGCTATCACTTATCAGTACTCGCTTTTCTGAAAACTAAAACATACAGCAAAATATTAGTATATTGGAAAAAAAAAAGTTACCTAAAGTTAAAAGATTGAGAAGTAACGCCCGACGGATGATGTTATAAAAACGGGGGATCCCATTCAATCCGCACTTGAAGGATTTATGTGAGACGTGATCATAAACTGAAATTAATCCTTTGCAGTTCTGGATTTAAAGTCATGGCAGTTTTGGGGTCGTCATGCCCTTCAAATTTACACAGAAAGCTGACAGTGCGCCACGCAACATATCTAAAATTCAATGATTCATCTTATCATCGCCAATATTAATAAGATAATTAAAAGAAAACGGAATCTATTATTCTAGTATGAATCAGTAATGCGGAATTTTCCCCATTTCCAGGTACCTGCAGAGCGACACCTATAAGAGGAATACAGAAGCCGATCGAATTGTGGTCTCGGAGTTCGGTACAGTGGCGTATCCGGACCCTTGCAAGACCATACTGCAGAGGTAATTGATCAACAATGTTAATGGGCGCTTAACATCGATAAAGATCGCCATAGCAAATGGCATCGGGTTTAATTACTGTTTCGAATCGCACGAGAACCAATCATTAAACGCACCTGCTCATGCCAATC
>NC_091578.1:9512105-9514605 GCF_042767895.1 Penaeus vannamei
TTAATTTAGTCGTTTTTTTTTATTTTACAGCTATTTTCTATTCACATCCGTAAGGAGTGTCCTTAATTGTGACCTTACGTATAAAGACTGTCTTAAATTTGTTTTTCATGCAAATTTTCCTCTGTTGACGATTATTCCGCTTTAGAAATAAAAAGAAAAGCTTCGAGGACACTTGATGAATTATCAAACGGTGATTGATCCGTCTCCTACGTTTTAATTGATGCATTTTATATTAAAGAAAAAAACAAATATGGTCGCCCGGTTTTTCAACTGATGCAATGACAAAAAACGCAGGCATACCACACCACATTTAAATATACTGAATGTATAATAGTACCTTTGCGATATTAGTACGATTTTTTGTTATATTTACCATATCTAATTATTACAACTGATGCAATGACAAAAAACGCAGGCATACCACACCACATTTAAATATACTGAATGTATAATAGTACCTTTGCGATATTAGTACGATTTTTTGTTATATTTACCATATCTAATTATTACATTAGATTATCAAAAAAGGTCTATAACGGTTTACATGTTATTTCTAATACTGGCATTAACTTAGAGATGTGGCAACGGCGCAAATCAGAGACAAAAGCGTAAAGTAAAATCGTAAACCTTTCGTGAATACCGTGACACAACCTATTCCTCAGACTAGCTATTTTCCAAACATAATAAGCCCCCTAGTCTTGTAAACCCTTACAGATAATCGCCGATAGTGAAAATGGGAATATTGACTAGTTTCAACTACTACAACGTGTCAAAAGGACTGCGGTAATTTTCTATATTACGTCCGCATAACCGATATCGACGATTTTGGTATCGTTGGATTCCTCTCACTTTATACAATGCAAATATGTAGGTTTTATTGCGCGGAAACCCCTTGTTAGCGATAAACTTGGCCCCGATATCGGTGGCGACGATGTCGGAGCAGCGGACGTAATATATGAAATTACCCTAATAATATAACCTCACAGTGAAAATAATCATGATTACTCACATGACTTTCCATTGCAGGGGGCTGTGCCCCTGCGACCCCCCCTGGGCAACCCCCGCCGAGGAAACAAAACCTCCACCACATATTCACGGCAGGATAGAGCGCACACGAACTTGATGCGGAGCCGATAACCTACAATAACCTAGGATTTTTAAGGTACTAACCTGATAAATTAATGCCGCTAATTAGTAGGGAGGGTGCTCCTTTGCCGCAGAATGTTAAGGAGGCAGGGTGCGTCGGCAGGAGGTCCTAGGCCGGAGGATACAGCTTTCTCCCGACGGAGGAGGCCGTGGCGGAAGCACATCTCTAGCATTTTTCCTGGCTAGTTGCAATTTCAAGCAGAAAATCCGTCTCTGAATACGAGCACCCTCCACACTCGGCCATCGCGGCGGCTATGACTGACTTCTGAACGCGACGGTTATTTCGGTTAGGAATACGGATGTCTTTATTCCAGAGCACGGGAAATTCGACCTTGATGCCATCGGTGTAACATCAAAAAAGGCGCAAAACCCGCCTACGAGGGCGGGCCACCCTGTTCATCCAGATTATACTACAATCGTCTCTATATACAATGCTGACTATGCCAAGGTTAATATGCTGATTCAGTGGGAATCTTACGAGGTAATTGTAATATTACGCCCGCCGCTCCGACATCGACGATGATTGTGTAACGCTCTAGCTTGCCGGGAATACGTGGTGGAGGTTTTGTTTCCTCGGCGGGAGTTGGGGGACGGCAGCCCCCTGCAATGGAAAGTTATGTGAATAACCATAGTTATTTTCAATGTGCGTTATATTATTAGTGCTATATAACCCCGCATTTTCCCTGGAACATTTCATGCCCTCCCCTGCTGTCGGGGCCAAGTTTGTCGCTAACGGGAGGTTTCCGCGCAATAAAAACTATATATTAGCAATGTGGAGAGAGAGGAATCCAACGATACCCAAATCGTCGATATCGGTTATACGGACGTAATATTAAAAATTACCCTAATCATCCTCCTGTAGCTATGTTTATGTTACTGCCATTTAGCCATGAACATGCATATTACATTCACTTGTAAAAGGGTTCTCCGACTCTCGGCGATGGCTAGATTAGATCCCCCTTGGAGGAGAGAGGTAGTCCTTGAAGGTTGATAGCTGAGCTTCCCCTTGGGACATTAGCACAGGCGAGAACGATTGGTAAACCTCATTCAAGCTACCACAAAATCCCGTTGTTGTTGCTGTTTTCTGACTTGACAGGAGAGCCTTGCATAAGATTTGCCCTCTGGACCCATTCCTCTGAAATTGTAAAAAAGAAAAAAAATTTACTTTAAATTTTGTAGATATTTTGGAGCCTCTCGATATGTGTTTTCCCGCTTAATATCGCTTTTAAAGCTACCGGTACTGTTAATCCTCAATGACCTGGAAGCACAGGTTCGGAGAATTTTGCTCTTGTGGCCAGGTTTCTCGCGGACACGGGGAAAATTCCACGCGCAAGTCTTCCATTTCCGTGCATTC
>NC_091578.1:9519605-9529605 GCF_042767895.1 Penaeus vannamei
CTCATCATCATCATCATCATCATATCATCATCATCATCATCATCATCATCATCATCATCATCATCATCTTCTTCTTCTTCTTCTTCTTCTTCTTCTTCTTCTTCTTCTTCTTCTTCTTCTTCTTCTTCTTCTTCTTCTTCTTCTTCTTCTTCTTCTTCTTTACTCCTCCTCCTCTTCCTCCTCCCCCTCCTCCTCTCCTCCTCTCCTTTGCTCCTCACTTCCTCCACCTTCTCTCCTTCTCTCCTCTTCCTCCTCATCCTTATCCATCTCCTCCACATCCTCCTGTTCTTCTTGCTTTTTAAATCTTTTTTCTCATTTTTCCATACAAATCTTTATGCACTGTATTTTTTAAGGCAGAGACTGTTGCACATTATGCAGTTGAAATGACATATCTGTAAGTGCATCTTGAAGTTGTGGCTTTGCCGATTTGCGTGCTTGCGTGCGTGCGTGCGTGCGTGCGTGCGTGCGTGCGTGCGTGCGTGCGTGCGTGCGTGCGTGCGTGCGTGCGTGCGTGCGTGCGTGGGTGTGTGTGTGTGTGTGTGTGTGTGTGTGTGTGTGTGTGTGTGTGTGTGTGTGTGTGTGTGTGTGTGTGTGTGTGTGTGTGTGTGTGTGTGTGTGTGTGTGTGTGTGTGTGTGTGTGTGGAAGATGAATGCTTTACAGTTATTCAGAATTATTCTCATTGAAATTTCTAAAAAAGAAAAGGTTCCAAAGTGAGGGTATTTGAGAGTTGGCTTTTGCATTGGGTAACTGTGGGTATCAGAGTCAAATAAATCTCTCATTTTATATGATATACTGGAGTTGATCTTCAAAGGATGTGATGTAAAAGATTTTTACACTGATTGGTTTGATAATGCAAACTCCTTCACTCAAAAGGGTTGGGACATCACCTTCTTTTGAAAAAGTATATGTGGAAGGAGGATGTCATTCACTTGTCCCTAGCAATGCATATTACCAATGTATCATGGCAACCAACACAGTCAGAAATTCATATATTTTGAGAATAATCTTTACGGTATGGACACACTAAATTAGGGCAATTTGAATATGATATTCTTGTAAAGGACAAAAAGTTGCAGTATTCTGTCCAAGAAATAATCTACAGACACAAACAGTAACACCACAAATAAAAGAAAAAGATCCCGGAAAGTGCCTCTCTCAGCTGGTGCCCCAGGGTTTCAGCTTTATCTTGCTGTGCATACCAAGGTGAAGACAATGTTTCTCAGGGGTTGTTAGTGGGCAGAGTTCCTCAATAACCCTCCCCTCGGGCAATGCTCAAAGGGTACTCCCAGACAGCAACTTAGATTGATGAATTTTTGATGTGGAGTTTGGGACTTAGTCTCTGGCGAGTGCATCCATACTGTAAAGAATTATCTATTTTGATTCTCATAAAAAGATTTTCCTTCAAACAAGGAATACATGTCTGTGATATAAACTGTATGTGGACTTTGAATAGACAGCCATACTCTATATTACAAAAGCAAGTGCAGGCTACACCAGTCATTATAGACCAGAAACCCATGCCAATATCACTCCCACATCACTTCCAGGCTTTCCAGATACAAGCAATGCAGTGTTATTTCCAGATTTTGAAAACCATGCCACTTTTGATACCATCACTGTTAAGTTTCAAATTTAAAGCACAAATTTACTGATTCTTTAATCTACAGTGATTGCAAAACCACAAGGAAATGTACTGTCATGATCCTCACAGGCAACACCCTGAAAAAAAGCTTCCCTAACCATGTCCTGTGATCAAACAGGGGAAAAGCTGTCAGAGAAAACTCTGCTGCAAATATAAACTGCTGTTATTTTGTCCTTTTTTGCCACCTTCAGTTAAACTGCCTTAAAAATTCAAAGGCTGTTTGAAGCCATTTATATATTTTACTCTTTGTCGTGGGTGAGCATAGGAGACAGAAACTGAAAGTCCAGTGTTAAAAATCTCCCCTGCCATGGGCCTCAGCCCTCAGCTCAACTAGTCTTGCTCAGACATTTCTTCTACCCCTTTCTCTTCTTCAACCCCTTCTCAAGTCCATTTCCAGTTCGCCATCTCCTGGCTGTCCTTTAATTACGACTCCGAACACTGCTATTACTGTTACTCCTCAGCACTTGCTGTCAGCTCCTTTTTTTTTTCTTTCTTTCTTTCTTTTCTTTTTTTTAAAGTACACTTTTTAGTCCAGCTAAGTGTGGTTGAGTTTTTGTAATCCTACTGCTCTTTACTCTGATAATTACCCTCTTTTAACAATGTCTCAAAAAACATGTAGGCAAAATTTCCTTCAGCTGCCTTGTCACAGTTATATCTGAGTCCATAGCTCAAACGTTATCAACTCTGACTGACTTCATGGGCAGACCTAGTCTTGCCCAGCCTCAAGCTGCAATACTTGTACAGGAACTGTCTTCATCTCTCTAACAGATTGCCCTGTCTATAATGAATATTGCTCAGACTGTGAAAGCAACTTGCTCACTTGCCATGTTCACTATGAATTCAGTGTCAGTACAATGCTATACTAGTCCCCCAGGAGGATGCCATAAGTCCACCAAGAATGCCAAAATTTCTTTCTGTAGACATGACCTCCTCTATGATGTCTATATTGGCAGAGAAGCCTGCCCTGTCCGACATTATCAACCCCTCCCCCATCAATGTCAATGTTGGTGTGTTGGCCACCCTGCCAAGCACTGCCACTCCACAGCCAACTGCCCTTTATGTGCACTGCCTATTCATGATCACATAAACTGCTTTGCACAAACACATATATTTCAATTATGGTGGCTCCCATAATGTATTTTATAGGGGCTTCCCTACCTGTAAGTTTGAATCTAAGGTGGCAGTTCTCAGATTCAAAACTGGCCTCACCTCTTTGCAAGGCCAAACAGGAAGCACAACAAAAAGATTTTTCTCTTGCTCCGTCCACAAGTGCTGTTCTTTGCTCTGCCCCTAACCCCTCCTCCCAAGATGTTTCTACATCTCCTTCAGTATCTCTCCCTGCTACTCAGTTTGTGTCCACTTCTACCCTCTCTCTCTCAAATTCTTTAGCCATTCTATATCTAGACACTGAAGAACCCTGATCTAACTGTTCCACCCCATCATACATAACCTCCTTTTGATTTACTCACCCTTACATGTCCAAGAGATGCCTATGGTAGATGCTAGCAACACATTACAGATTGACAGCAGTAGTTAATTATAATGTATGACTTTGTAAAATGACCCTAGAAAATATATCACCCCTACCTTGGTCTTTTCTTCTCCTCTTTCCTCTTTCATATCTTCTTCATCCCCTTCTTCTATCCCATTCCCAAGGTGTGAGAACCATGCTGAAAGGATGAAAGGCTGGCTTTGTGTCAGTCATGAACAGCCTCCAGGAGTCATGGGTGTTCCTTGGTCAGTTGCCTAGCCCTTACCCCTTATGGGGGCCCTGAGGGATAGACCCTTTCTTTTCCTCATTTCCCTCCCAAAACCTAGCATGTCGTCATGGGAGGGCTTAGGAGACGAGGACTGAGACCCAGTGTAGGGGATCACTCTTATCTTGGGCCTCAGCCCTTGCCTCAACTAATTTTGCTTGGTCCTTTCTTCTCTTCTTTCCTCTTCCATATCTTCTTTATTCCCTTCTTCTATCCCATTCCTAAGATGTGATAGCTGTGCTGAAAGGATGAAAGATTGGCTTTGTGTCAGTCATGAACAGCCTCTGGGAGCCATGGGCACGGTATTCCCTTGGTTAATTACCAAGCCCTTACCCCTTATGTGGACCCTGAGGGGTAGACCGTTTCTTTTCCCCAGTTTATTCAGGCTCACCATGATTTTGATGGTTTTCCACCCCTGTCCCTCCTTTGACCACAACTCCAACCACTGATACTAATACCCCTTCCTCGATGCTTACTGACAACTCTATCCATTCCAAAACGCCTACCCAGGTTATTACTCAACCTCTAGAAAGCACCCCTTCCTCTTCCCCAACATTCTCCTCCTCATCTCCTGCTTCACAGTCCTCTTCAATATCTACCCCCTCTTCCCTTATTACTACTCTTCATCCTTATTGTCCTCCCCCTGCAGAACTACTCCACCTCACACCACCCCATCTTCCTCTCACCCTCACCCTTCTACTGCCTTCTGAATACTCTGTTTGGCCAAGCCAAGTGAGATCGATTCTTTTATGATTCCCCCCCTAGTCCCCTATTCTGAGAATACTTTTCTCTTTCAACAGTGCCAATAAAAACAAGTAGGCAAGGTTACCTTTTGCAGTCACTCCAATAGTTCACACCGAGTCACAGTTACATCTGAATCCCAAGCTCATGCACTCTCTACCCTAACTGACTTCACTGGTAAACCTATTCTTATCAAACCTCACCCCTCTCTTAATACTTGTACTTGAACTGTTTCTATCCCCCCAAATGCTTGTCCTATCTACAACAAGGACTGGTCAGACTGTAAAAATGACCTACTTACCTGCCTTGCTGATTATGATACAGTGGCAATACAGTATTACACTATTCCTCCTAGAGGACAGTGTAAGTCCCATGTTAATATTGCCAAGATTAGCTTCAGAAGACATGACCTCCCCCATGAAGTTTATATTAGTGGATTGTCCTACCATGTCCGACCATATCGACCCTTACCTTGTCAATGTCAGAAATGTTAGCATTTTGGCCACACAGCCAAACACTGTTGCTCCACATAATGTGTTTTATAGGAGCTGCCCTGCCTATAAGCTTGAATGTGAAGTAGCAGTCCTCAGATTCAAACTAGGCTTCACTCGTGTGAGGCCAGACAAGAAGCACGACAACAATGTTTTTCTCTCTCAACTTATTCCAAAACAGCCCTTCACTCTGCTTCCCCACCATCTTCACAAGATGTTTCTTTATCTCCCCAAGTATCTCTTCCCAATACCCTAAACCATCCTACTTCCACTCTACTTTATCCCCCAGTCAAATTCATTTTCCAGTCTAAATCTAGATACACTTATCTCTACCACTTCCCTAATACCTACCCCTCCTCCTCACTATTTGTTGTTCAGGCAACCTAACCGTTCCACTTCACTCTCTTCTACTAGGTCTTCTCCTACACCTTCCTCTTCAGTTCCTCAGATATCTATCGCCTCTTCTCCTCCTCATTGTTTTTCAGTCCTCTTCACCCAACTATCCTCCAGAAACCCTTGAAGACATCCAAAATTTCCTAAAGATAATCTAAGGGGACACTCAGCTCCTTTATCCATCCACCCAATCCATCTGTTCCTATTTTGCCTTCATATAAAGTATTTGCAGATATCTATCCTCCTCCTCCTTAAGGTCCCTCTACCCCCCTTCCTCCTACACCCTCCCAGCTTACACCACCCTCTCTACTGCTCCCACTTGAATACTCACATGAATCCCCTCTATCACAACAGTGTCCTGCTCCAGACCCCTCCCCTCCAGACACTCTTCCTTATACTTCACCACCTTCACCAGTCCCCATATCATCCCCAGATTATTATTCTCCTACTTCTCCACCAGCCATCTCGGTTTTCCTTGAACAATGTCTCTTTCTTCACCAGTCACAGATTTCCTTGAACAATGTCTATTCCTTCACCAGTTGCAGATACAATGCAATTCACTCAATTGCTCTTTCCCATTTTACTAATCCATGCTCAAACTCATTTATTTCCCTCTTTTCCCTTTTTGCTACCATGCTTCCCTATAACACTCTCTAATCTTTAACAGCTAACACACACCCCTTTCCCTGGATTCTTCTCCTTTTCCAACAGCCATCTCTATTTTCCTTGAACATTATTCCTATACCTTCCCCAGTGACAGATACACTGTAATTCATTCAATCACCCTACCCACTTAACCCTCCTCTTTCTACTAATCTCTGCTCTAGTTCACTTACTCCCCTCTTTTCCCTTTTCACTATCATATTAACCTATAATGCTCTCTAATATTTGACATTAGCACATTTTATCCTAATCTTTAACTCCTCTCTAACCTTTCTGACAAATTACATTACCATAGTACTATATGACCTTTGATGTCTAGCACATTTATTTGTTTCAAACATTAAACATTAAACACACATCTTTGACATCTAACACATCTTATCCTGATCTTTAACTCCTCTTTAACCTTTCCAACACAATACTTACCATAGTGCTATATGACCTTTGATGTCTAGCACATTTATTTGTTTCAAACATTAAGCATTAAACATTCAAATTGAAACTGCTGGACAGGCTTGACCAGGTTTTTCTCTTTTTTCTTGTCAGGTGGAATGCTAATTGCTTCTAAAGTTTGTGGAGAAATACCAAAGGCATTATCCATAATTTCTGCTGCAATGATGCATATAAAGTGTAGAGGAGGATTTTATCCACGAACTGATGATAAGGTATGTAAGTTATGTTCTGTAGGCTACCTAGATATGTTATATACCTAACAGTTGCCGTAAACAGTTATTGCTTCCTTCAGCCAAGTGCAGACTGGAGAGGGAATATAATAAAGAATGTAATTATGAATTTCATAACTTTTTATTAGTAGAACAATTATATACTATGATCATTGTTGGTATATTATTTATTGTGATTATTGATTATTATTGTTATTATTGTTGTTGCTATTAGTAGTAGTACCAATAGTGTTGTTATTATTAATCTTAGTTATTTTTCACATTTACTATTATAATTATTGCATTAATTACTATTACTGTTAGGTGCAGATTTTCCATTTGTAGTAACAACTTTCATACTAAGATCAAATCATCACATACTGTTATATTTGTATAGGTTCCCCGTTCTGAAGTGCCTGATAACAAGGTCAGCTGGACAGTCCCCTTTCCTGAATATGCACCAACCGAATATACAGCACCACACATTTTAGCCGGACCAGCTTATGCAGACCCAAACATAGGGTAAGTCAAGTCAGTTTCTGTTTTTGTTTTGTGGTAATAAAATTTGTTGCTTTTAAAATATTTTTTTTCTTTCTTTCTTTTCCACAGAAGTGATGGTTTCAGACCTGTGTGGAATGCAGTAGATGGGTCTATCAATAGGGTTTCTCATGAAGGAGTATATGAATTTGACAACGGCAGACCAAGGTAGTGGTTGTTTGTCTTTTTCAGTAAGATTGTTTATATTTTCATGATTATTAAAAGTACTATAACCTGGATTTGATATAGCAAGAAATTCAATGAAGAAAATGCAATTCTTGTTCTCAGGAACCCACATGGTCGCACAGGAATCAGAGGACGTGGGGCCCTTGGTCGCTGGGGACCAAATCATGCCGCAGACCCTATTGTCACCCGGTGGAAAATGGATGCTGGCCAGAAGGTTATTCATGGTAGGTACAGGAAGATGTAATCATGAAAGGTTTTAACTTTGTGTGGAGACGTAATTTCTAAGAAATCCATGAACAATACTTACTGGTTTTAATACCTATGCATTCCTAGAGTAGCCTATAACTGCTAGTTTTCTCTCATCCAGATGCAGTTCCCTGCTTGCTGTAAAGGGGTTAACAAACTAATGCATCTATTTACCCCTCCCCACAATGACCACACTATTTATTGAAGCAGCGGAGTCTAGCTTATAGGCCATCAGTGGGTATGTTGCAGTTACCACAGTGTTAATGCATCATCTTGCCCCCAAAGATGCATAAGTCCTATTTTTATTTGCTGTGATGCTAGCAGTGTTTCTACATGCTCCTACAATATTGTTGAAAGTGCAAACTGTATCTCCCAATGAAATAATGCACATTTTTCTTGCTTTTTGGTGTGATTTTTATTTTTGCCTGCCCCAAAATATCTTGCATTAACCCTGTAGGTGTCTATGAAAAATGAAAATTATATAATAGTACACTTACACATACCAGGAAAAATATAGTCAATTAAATTTTCAGTATTGTAAAATATTTTTGAAATAGTCTAATCAGCCCCAAAAGAGCAACCTTTGGAGAAAAACAAAGCAGTTTCTGTACTTTATTGGCTTTTTTTCCTTGATAATGCTAGGATTGCAGACAGGCATGCAATTTGTATGAAAAAATGGTCCTGTGGTCTTTTGACATTTATATGTTGAAAAAGCAATTCTTTAAAAATAATAATTTTGAAAATTCTTGTAGAGTACATTCTATATGCATTATTTTGAACACTGAAAAATAGTTTTGCCATAAAGAAGAGTAATTTCTGTCAGGTCCGTCTTATTTCAGCCATTATCCTTCTCAAAGATCACATTTACTACAGGTTTTCAGTGTAACTAGCATGATGTGATGAAAAGAGATGCTATAATTACCCAGAAAGGGGTTAATTACATACAGTGATGTATATACTCAGCATTTTTTAAGCTTTTGTAGATCTTTATAGTAATTTTGGTAGCATGTAAAACTGTACTTTTAAGAATGTTATCATTCAGGGGAAAAAAAATATTTGACTACATCTAGCTATCTGTAAATAGATGGATAGATAGATTTAGATACAGATTAGATATGTTTAGGTATCCACCATAATTATATGTATTTGTATATAAATGTGTATACATTTATTTATAAATAGAACTGGAGATGCAGTTGTGTATTGAGAATTAAGATTAAATGGAATATAAAATAGGTCATAAGATTTTAATATAATCTATTTCTTTTGCAATGTTCATATTAATATTATCAATAATAATAATATTAATATTATCCCTCTTCTTTAGGAATACCTCATTTTGATAAATTCATATATCAGGGAGTTACAGGAGGTGTATTTACAAGCTCCGAACATTTATTCACTTCAGATGCAAGCAAAAATCCAATACTGCAGTTTGTTTGCATCAAACGTCGGGACAATGGCCAGTGGGCTATCCCAGGGGGAATGGTTGATCCTGGGGAGAAAGTCAGTGTTACTCTGCAGAGAGAATTCCAGGAGGAGGCTCTCAACTTCTTGGAGATGACATCAGAACAGAAGTCAAAAGCAACAGAGGAACTGAAGGAACTTTTCAATGGAGGTAAAAAGAGTTGTATTTTTCTGTGTGTGTGGGGGGTGTACTTTTATAAACTTTTTTAGCATACAATAAGAACTTAACTTCTTTCATATAGATAGTATACAACTGTATCTGACCCACATTTTAAAATATTATATTGGTATTTTTTGTGTCTGATCATTTAAATAGAATTAGGTTGACTGCATGATATAAAAGTTTTTCAGTACAATCCCTCTTGTCTCTGAGTTATAAATCATATCATTTTAGGTGAAGAGATTTATTCTGGATACGTGGACGATCCACGCAACACCGACAACGCCTGGATGGAGACAGTTGCATACAACTTTCATGACAGCAAACCTAATGCATTGCTTTACAAACTCCAGTTACATGCTGGTGATGATGCCCAAGCTGTGAAGTGGCAAGACATTTCACACAAATTAGATCTGTATGCAAGCCACAGAAACTTCATTGAAACTGTGGCCAAGAAACACGGGGCTCATTGGTAGACTGCAGTCTCTGAGGATGTGATGGAGAGTTTGCGTAAAATATCTGGATAATAAAGAATTATTCATTAGTTCCACTTGCTGCCATTCATTAGAGGATATACACACTTTTAAGTTGCAGATAGTGTTGCCACATGCAGGCATTTCCATGTAGTGTACACTTATATACCAATTTGGGTAAGGAAGAAAAGCACACTAGAAGTATTACTGATGTACTGTATGCATTTTTACAATTTGATTTTAAAGAAAAGATGGCATTTTGTAATATTTGCCATTAATTGCTATTTTTTCCAGATTACTAGATAGCACAAGTGGAAGTCTTGCTCACATTATTTTTTTATCACCTTTTTTCATTGGATAAGAAATCCACTTCCTTGTCTGATATACAGTACAAAGATGATCATTTGTGCACAAGTAGTAAGGAATAAAAATAAACTGATTTATCATTATTAATATTATTATTATATCCTCATAGGGAATATAACGAGATTCTGAAGATTACATATCTTGTGCCTGTGAAGACAAAGCTACAATAAAAATATAAATTGTCCCTGGCTACAAAATGACTAAATATCCAAATC
>NC_091578.1:9534605-9549605 GCF_042767895.1 Penaeus vannamei
CCTACATTTTTACCTTGCACAACCAAAGTTTACTGCCAAGAACTATGAATACAGAACCTATTCATAAGAATCTTTAGTCTGAACTTTACTATGTACCCACAAGTGGCTCTTGCCTTGGGCCTTGTGACCAGATCAGCACAAGCATATTGGTGTAATATAAATGGTCTACAGAGGCCTACAACACAAATCAGAGAGAGCGAAAAGAATCAAGATAATGTCATAAATGTACTTCAAATAAGAATAAAAACATAAAAACAATCAAAATGATGACAAAAACATAACAAAAATAATGACAAAAGGTAACACTAAAATGAACAAAGTGTTTAAAATATTTAACAAGGACATTAACAACACTGTACCTCATTCATAAGAAATGCCAGTAGCTGCCCATACTGTCTTTTCTATATAAAAAGTCAACAGAAAAAAATGTAAGTGGCTCCTGATACTGTCTTTACATATAAAGCCAACAGAAAAAAGAAACATAAAATATGAACAGGTACCATATCACGGGGGACTTGAAATCCTAGACACTGGATATCAAGCATTCTTAATATCCTTGATGTCCTTTTCCTGAGGTTCATAGATAAGCTGAATGTTCAGTGTTGATAAATATTACTGTACAAAATATCTGGAAACATTATCCACAAACAGAAATACAGAAATATTAACTCTGAATTTACATACTGATGATCACCACTAGAACATCACCTTATCAATATTTTTTTTTCTTTTAATTTTTGCTAACATATTTAGACACTAGGCTGCTACAAAGAACAATATTGTGGTTTGTTTGTTAAAGTGCATATGAGCAACCACAAGCATTGTCAGAAAGGCTGCAGTTATGCAATTTGTTTTCTGCTCTGTAAGTTTTCTTCATCTTCTCTTTAATCTTTCTCTTCTTTTGCACAAACAATAATCACTAGCATAGCAAGTACACACGTCTGTCCATAGCTTGCCATCTCTGTTGTTTGTGGCAATTTAGTCCAAAAAACAGCGACAGGAACATTTGCCAGCCATAAACCTCAGCCACAGATATCAAATGACCAATACCAAGGATTTCAAGCACCATGTGATAATCCCTCACAACTTCAACATTCTGATCTACAAACTGCTTATAGCATCCAAATCTTATAACTAAAGAAAACTCTTTGATAGAAAAACCAGGCCTGGCTGTACAGAGAACAATGCATTATTTACAACTGCATTTACAGTTGGATGTGTCAAAGATTAATATACTGATTGGATGATTTTCATAGGGCAAATTAAATAGTTCTTACTTTTCAGGATGTATATGTACATTCCTGTAAATATGCCTGCTAATTCCCAGCCCTACACTGTTTGCTGCTCTAAAGCTTACACATTTGCAATGTTCATGTTAAGAGTGATTCTGAAATTTCACCTTAGCTTATATTGCAAGTGTGTAAACCATGATATAAATTACTCTAATGATACTGATTTATAAATGAATGCAACGATCATGCATTCACAAACATTTTTAAAACTTTTTTTCCTTTTTTGATATTTCAAATACTTCTATACACCCTTTTACATTTACTCCAGCTTGTTTTTAACTGTGCCATGGAATCATGAAAAAAGTGAAAAGCCTGGCTACCAAAGAGGATAAAACTGATTTCATACTTTAATTATCATCTATGGAGGGCTAAGTACAAAAACTGCTGCCAACTGGTGACATAAGGAATGTATCACAAACACTAGTTACATCACGAAATATTCAACACAGTGCACTCTCTATGATCCATGAATCAACAATGACCACTTAAGTAACAATTGCACAATCGCTTTTTATTCTCAAAAACCCTAGCATGTTTTTAAGTTTGCTTAAGATGCTGAACTTTGTAATTTGGTTCCATATGATAGTCATTTGCTATAATGGATATCATACAATATTTTGCAAAGATAACTGATTACATTTTATTGTAATTTTATGAAACTAATTAAGTAACAAATATAAAAAAAAATATATACAATATCTGCTATTATGCTTTAGTCCCATAAGCCTATCATTCATAGCGAGTCTTCTCATTATCTAGAAGTTACTACGTTCCTATAGGCTGTAACCTGAAAAATAAGTACCAAGTCATTTCTCTTTAACCTAGGAACTTTTAAGTATCTAACAGGATTTTAAAAACTTTTGGCACACTCTTCAGCAGACACTTCTGACAACTCTTTATCACATTAACTGGACATTTTTTACATTAACCTTCAAACTAAAAATAAAATTACTCCTTCAATAAAAAGAAACCAGAGAGTGCACTGTAATTAATTTGCAATCTGCTCCTCATTTTGCATTCTTAATTATCACCAAGCAAAAAGTTTTCAATCTATAAAAAAGAAAGAAAAAAAAAGCCTAAACATTCCTAGGAAAATGCTAAAAGCATTTATTGTGCTGCTAAATATCAAGAGAATCTTGAGCAATATAAACAAGAATCTGGTTTATATCTAGTGGAATGGACTGGAGATCATAGTTTATCAATTTCGTTAGTTATTTCTAAAAAACAAACATTAATTTTCAAAATTTGTGCTTTGAAAAACATGTGCATAACAATACTGCTTAATTGGCACACGTATCAATTAATTGGCCACAAGAATTCTGAACAACATTAATTTATCTAATCCCTAGAAATCAGCCACATGTTCAAGGATGTGAGTTCTGGCAAGACAGATGTTTGCTCACAGAGATTTGCTCATTTATGAATGGATGACAGTTATACCATTGAAGGAAGTATGTCATGGTCCTAATCAATAAATTCAAGATGGGGGGCATAATGCTCATACTGGAATGATGGATACAATGAGAAGAGAAGATGTGGTGTAACATCATCATTGAGTAGGCTTTGTAGGTTACCCTCCAGCTCTTGGAAAGTAGGTCGCTCATCACGGTCCATCTGCCAGCAATTCAGCATCAATTGATAGAGCTCATCACCAACATACTGAGGCTGTGGCAGTCGCAGGCCTCGCATAACCCTGCCAGGAACCTCATCAGTCTTTACATCGGCATAGGGCGTTCCCCCCAGTGTGGCCACTTCCCACATCAAGCAACCGAAAGACCAAACATCACTTTTAGGAACAGACACCTTGGACCGGAGTGTTTCCTCAGCGTGCCAACGTTTATACTCAGGTACATACAAGTCATTGTGATAGTGGAGGAGTCCAAACCCAGTGACCTTTGGGCGTATGCTATCTATCAACACAACATTCCTAGCACAGAGCTGACCATGGGTAACCTTTAGTGAGGCAAGATGATTCATGCCTCGTGCAACACCAAGGAGGATTTCAAGAGCCTGTAAAATATGAAATATAGATAACAGTAATAGTAATAATGATGATAAATCTAGTAAAGATATCACGATTAATATATTGACAATAACATACACTCCCATAAATAAAATTCAATAACCATGAGCCAATAACAACTTAGCAAATTTAAAAAATATCAAAACCAAAATGCATAGAACAGGAAAATATATTTACCTGTCCCTCTGGAAGTGTGGAAAACCTGCGATTTTTCTCAGCATACACTGGGTAGTGCTGAACAGCTCGACTTCCAACAAGGTGTGATTTGAGCGTTGAAGTTTCATATTCAAAGGCCACAGAAATAACATTAAACTCCTCCATGAGACCAACAAGGGAGATGATATGTGGGTTCTTGCTGATGCGCACATGGGCATCAAACTCCCGGAGCATCTGGGTCTTTGAGTTCTTGTCCAAGTTGTCATCCGCTATTCTGTGAACTAACACATTTGCCTGGTTTCCCTTGTTAACCACAATACCCTGTAAAATGCAAAGAATGAGCTTTTCTGCATATGTACAGATATTCACGAAACAGCTTATCATGTAGTCCTTTCGAAATAAAGGACAAAATAATGCCTGTCATACAAGTGAAACTATAAATTATATTTGCTTTCTAAAGGTGAGGCTAAGATGTACCTGAAATAGTATATTGGTAAGATTGGTTGAATGCTTTGTAGCACTGCTGTATTTCAAATAATCATCACAATCCTGTCAGTTAAGAAATCTTCACTACGTTAGTCTTTTATCACTTAACATCAACTTACAAGTATATCTTAACCTTAGTAAAAAAAAAAGTGTACATTACACTATCATATTCTGTAATATCAAACACATAAGAACTGAGCTGAGAAAATACTGACACTGATAAGTCTAGCTAAATACTAAGCATAAAATACAAGTATTTACAAGTTCTTTACTCACCTTTCTTACATCCCCAAACTTGCCAGTCCCAATATCCCCAACGATGTTAAGCCCTTGATGGGGAATAATCCAAACTCGTTCCTTCAGCTGGCGATAATGGTCAAGTGTTGGAGCTTCCTCGTCCACGTAGTGCGCACCCACTGAATAACCATTCTCACAGTCTTCATTGGGCTCCTGTTCATGGACAGCCAACTCCTGGTTCTCTGCCGACCGCATCCGATTTTTCTTCACCACAACCCTCAAAACTACATACAAGATAATGGAAGCCACAAGGAGGAACCCACACAAACCAATTGCAATTGACAACCCTAACACAGTCTTTTGGCTCCTGGCTAACTGCTCATTTGTTTGAGTTATCATCTTGGTTTCCATGGTATCACTTTCATAATCAAAGACCGTGCTTTCATGCTGCTCGTGATTAGACATAGAATAAGCAGCCTTTGTTTCATTTATGGTGCTCAAGACTCCAAGTAAAATGTGGTAATCAATATCTGGTTTTAGTGGTGCATTGTAATACTTCCCATACATCTTTCTGTCTCCAACTTTGAAGGTTCTCATAAAATTATCAGAAGAAAATTCAGCTGTAATATAGAATGGTATGCTGTTATTCATAGCCGAGTAGTAATCTGTTAGCAAATGAGGCTGAAGTTGTACATGAACAGTTTCATCCACTACCACTACTTGGTAGGCAGATATTGGACCATTTGTTGGTGGTACTGACTGCAGCTCAACAGTTCTTGTTGAGGAGGTCTGGCTTATTATCTGAGGCATTGGGGGAGTTTCTGGCTTTCCCACTTTAGTCCACATTTCCAGAGACTTGGGATAGCCAAGGCCTGATTCAGACACAGCTCTCACTTCAACTAGATACTTGGTGCCAGGTTGGACTTCACGCAGCCAAGCAGTTTTGATAAGAGGAGAAAATTCCCACTGCAGTGATCTGGGAGGGTCATTTTCACTATATGTATACACTGGAGCTGCACTAACACGGTAGTGTAGAATATCCGACAGGCCTCCTTTTGGTGGCTCCCAGTTTATATGTAAGCTAGTGGATTCACTGTCAACTTGTGTAAGAGATTTGGGAGCACTTAAAATACCCTTGCCAGCCTCATAAATGCTCATGGCTCCTGGCCCACCACATATTTGAGTTGCATTTGCTGAACAAGGAGAAGTACACTGGTTTATTGTAGTACCGTGTATTCCATCACCACAATAACAGCTTTTTGCCTCAAACAATGCTGCATATCGCATAAATTTCTTTTGACATTCTTCAACACATGCATCCACGCTGGTGCCACTTATTTCAGCAGGAGCCCGAAACATATTATCACGACTCTTTTCATCCCCAGTAAAGCAGCCTACAGGATACAAGTCCTCGGCTGCTGAGATTAAACAGCAGAAAGCCAGAGCTGCTGCCAGGTAGAACACCGCACCCATCTGGAAAGGGAAGAAAGATTTGATTCTATAATCACAAGAGAATGAATGTAATACTGTTAGGTTGATTTTGTGGAGAACAGAGGGAGAAAGAGCTGGAGGTGGAGGTGGAGGAAGAAGTAGGAGGTGGAGGAAGAAGTAGGAGGAGGTGGAGGAAGAAGTAGGAGGTGGAGGAAGAAGTAGGACTAGGAGGAGGAAGAAGTAGGAGGAGGTGGAGGAAGAAGTAGGAGGAGGTGGAGGAAGAAGTAGGAGGAGGTGGAAGAAGAAGTAGGAGGAGGTGGAGGAAGAAGTAGGAGGTGGAGGAAGAAGTAGGAGGAGGAGGAAGAAGTAGGAGGAGGAGGAAGAAGTAGGAGGAGGTGGTGGAGGAGGAGGAGGAGGAGGAAGAGGAGGAAGAGGAGGAAGAGGGGGAAGAGGAGGAAGAGGAGGTAGAGGGAGAAGGAAGAGACAAAGGAAAATGAAAATTATGAAATGCAGGAGCAGAAGCAAGAGGAAGAAAAGGAGGATAATCATCATCCTCATCATTATCCTTATTAGCAACAATAATAATAATGATGATAATGACCATAACTAAGATTAAAATGATAATGATAAAGATGATGACAATGACGGTGGTGGTGATGGTGATAGCAATAACATTAATAATACCAACAATAATATCAATCATAATCATTCATATTACAATAACATTCATAATAACTACAACAATAATAATAACATGAATGATGATAACAACAATCAATTAATTAGTAATAATAATAAAATATAATGATAATAATAATAATAATGATAATAATAATATTAACAACAACAACAACAATAATAATAATAACAACAATAAATATAATAACAACAAAAAATAATAACAACAATAACAGTAACAATAATAATAATAATAATAATAATAATAATAATAATAATAACAAAAAAACAACAACAAAACAACAATAGTAATATAACAATAACAATAACAATAAAAACAACAACAATAATAATAATAGTAATAAAATAATAATAATGATAACAATAATAAAATAATTACAACAACAATAATAATAATAATAATAATAATAATAATAACAATAACAATAATGATAATAATAAAATACTAGTACTACTAGTACTGCTACTACTACTACTACTACTAATAATAATAATAATAATAATAATAACAATAATAATAATAAAATAATAATAATAATAAAATAATAATATTAATAATGAAATAATAACAATAATAACAACTACAACGATAATAATATAATGATAATAAAAAAAATAATAATAATAATAATAAAAATAATAATAATAAAAATAATAATAATAACTTATAACAACACAAACTATTACCATTATAATTATTACAATCACTATCATTATCATTACTATTATCATTAATATTATTATTAATATTGTTATATTATTACTATTACTTTTACAATAGTGTCAATATTATCATTATCAATATTATCACTATTATCACCATCATTATTGTTATTATCCTTTTTATCATTTTCATCATCATCACTATTATCATTAATATTATTATCATTATCCTTTATATTATTATTATCATTATCATCATAAATGATAATAATAATAATAATAATAATAATAACAATAATAATGATAATGTTAATAATAACAACAACAACAACAACAACAACAACAACAACAACAACAACAATAATGATAATCATTATAATAATAACAATAATAATAATAATTATTATTATTATTATTATTATAATATCAATAATAATAACAACAACAATAACAATATCAATAATAATGTTAATAATAATATCAATAATAATGTTAATAATATTGATATAAAAAAACAATAATAACAATAACAATAATAGTAATAATAACAATTACCATCATAACAACAACAATAGTAGTAAGTTGTAGTAAGTAGTAGTAGTAAGAAGACGTAGTAAGAAGATGAAGAAGTAGTATTGATAATAGTAGTATTAGCATCAGCAGCAGCAGCAGTAGTAGTAGTAAGTAGTAGTACACTGCCATTGAGTAAAGCACAGATATATACATCTACTAACTTTCTTTCTTGCTATGTACACTTAAAACAAGCCCTAACTTGCTTTACTTTTTATACTGAGATCTAAAAAGGCACTGTGATAATATCTGTGAAATTAGTATTATCTTGCCTGAGTATAGAATTAGAAGGTAAGTCCATGTTTGAGATCCCCGACAACATACTCTGAGTTCTACCCTGGATTGTGACACAAGTTTGGAATATTATGTCAAACTTGTACACAGAAAATGGTTCTCATATTTTGCAATATACATATATCTTGTGCATTCTAGTTAATCCAGTCAATGCCTCTTCCTTCACAAAGAAATAAAAAAAATAAATCATATCTAAAAATAGTGTACATCAAAATAATCCCAAAAAGGGTAATTTTACGGAATACCTTCATATAATTGATTGCAATGTCTTTGGTATGGAGGAATTTCTCTCACTCTACTAATCAAATATATTTTAATAATGCTGTGGAACTCCGCAGTACTAACAATCTTGGCCCAATAGCAGAGCACCAGGGAAATTATGAGGCAAATTATGAATAATATAGAGAGAACTGGTCAAGCCCCTCATCCTAAACAACAAAGAATCCATCATGTGTGCATGGAAGGAGAGAGTGTAGGCCAGACCGCTTCTGGCAATCCTGCATGTCCGTCTTCCATTGTGGGGGTTGGTAAGTGGCACCTCCCTGAGAAGGGGGTTGAATGGGGCACATTCCCCTGCATTAGACACTATAGTGACTGATTCTGTGTATTATTCATAACTAACCCCATTTCACTGGTATCTTTCATGCCCTCCTCTGTTACTGGAGCTAAGATTGTCGCTAATGGGGGGGAGGGGTCCCAAGGCCTAATCCTAATATATTTGGATGGTAGAGAGTGTCAACAAACGAGATATTCAGACAAATAAGTGTAATAAGTACATAAATAGGCCTACATCCTAATACACACCATGCCACCACTGAACCACTTCACCAAAGGAAGCTAAGTTATAAAACACAGGAAAGTCAAAAACTTACGACAAACTCAACCTGACGTGACAATTTATTACCAAAATTTCCAAAACAAAGAATCAAGAGGAAGTTATGAGTCACCTGTTCAACTGACTGCAATTCTAAGTAGCAATGTTTACGTCCAAGTATCATATCATATCCCCATTTTCCTTCTCAAAACTACCCGTTAAAAAATAACTGTATTGTAAGAAAATGTTCTCCAATTGTCAAATTTACCTTTGTGGCGTTTAAAGCATCTCAGAGAACCTCCATGAGCGTGGGAAAATATTCCCAAAATACAAAACAACCACACCTGTCTCGTCCAAACACTCACTCTTACCAACTGTTCCGAATTTTCAGGAATTATTATGTTCCTAATGATCTTATTGCTCTTTATGACAATTTGAATAGATGTGCTATCTTGGTCATGTATTTGGTGGTAATAGCTAGATTTAATCATGATTTGTATGACTTTGATTATTTTCGGATGGTTGGTTCAATAATGGCGCGAATATTTAAAATTCGGTCAACTTTGACCGAGTTTTGTAATTTCCTTTTTCTTTAAAACAGTATTGTGATCATAAATCTCATTAATTGTTATCATGTCATTTTTATACGTTTCTCCGTAAAATAGGTATAGTTTCTTTTCTCGTTCTTGTACCTACGAATTTTAGCCTAAAACTGTTGAAATAAGTAAATGTATACACATGTTTGCACACACACGAACACATACATATGCACACACACACACACACACACACACACACACACACACACACACACACACACACACACACACACACACACACACACACACACACACACACACACACATATATATATATGTATATATATATATATATATATATATATATATATATATATATATGTGTGTGTGTGTGTGTGTGTGTGTGTGTGTGTGTGTGTGTGTGTGTGTGTGTGTGTGTGTGTGTGTGTGTGTATGTGTGTGTGTGTGTATGTGTGTGTGTGTATGTATATACATATACAAATACATAAGTATATAAATAAATAAATACACACACTCATACATACGCACACACACACACACATACATACACACACACACACACACACACACACACACACACACACACACACACACAGTGTGTGTGTGCGTGTGTGTGTGTATGTGTGTATATGTGTTTGTCTGTGTATCCGAGAAAAATACATATTCAGGGGTATCTTTTGCAAATCCACTGAAATCAGGGTCTTCGGAAGCACACTAAGTATCCCCAGAAGACCGATCATTTCAGAGAGACTGGTCCCGCCAACCAATGTCCTGTTGTTCATATCTAATATACCATTTCGACATTTGCCACAATGGACACTGCTCATTATAAGACTTACTTTTTACTGATGATAGTCATAATAATGATGATAATGATATAATGATAATCATAATGTTAATAATGCTAATGATAATAAGAATGCTAATGGTAATAATAGTGATAATAATGACATTATAATAATGATAGTGATAGAATGATTGGTAATGATTGGTAATTATTATTATCATTATTATTACCATCATCATTATCATTGCTGTTGTACCCATCACTGCCATTATATCAGTTTTTTTGTCATCATCATCTATAACCTTATCAATATTATTATTTTCATTACTATTATTTCCACTATCATTACAATTTGTATTAATAAAATCTGTATCTTTATTATTACCATTATCACCATGTTTATTACTCTCATTATAATTGCTATTATCTTCATTTCCCTTACTATCATTATTAGCATCATCATCATTACCATCATTATCATTATTAATATTATCATTATCATTATTGCTATCATGATCACTATTATTGCTATCGTTATTACTTTTATTGTTATCATTATCATTATTTTCATTATTATCATTATCATCACTGTTGCTGTCATTATCATTATCATAATTATTATTGTTATTGTTACTATTATCATTACTATTATCATCAACATTCTATTGCCAATATCACCATTGTTATTATAATTATTATTATCTACCATTATTGTTACTGTTATTATCATTGTTATCATTATATTACTATTATCATCATTTTATCATTATATTATCAACACTATTATCATTATATTATTATATTACCAACATTATTATCGATATTATCATTATTATTATCATCATTATCAGTGTTTTTAATGTCGAGATCGATAGTGTATTTTTATTCTTAAGGGCATATCAATATAGCAAAATCATATATTAGAATAAATTGAACAATTTATGAAAATTATCTGTAAATGGCTGGTTTGTTGAAATATTCACAATTCAATGGGAGGAAGGGTGTTAGCAGGGATATCACCACCGTTTTTCAGACAAGTCCTAGCTCTCATCTGGCAGACATGTGTGTTCAGTGCCAGGTGTTAGAAATCTTGTTTTACCCGGAAATTGAAGGATGTAATGCTGGATTGTTGAATTAATATAAATTTGAATCCATATGCTTTGGGCTGTGATAATCTAGACAGGTGCTGGAATTCCTGTTCATAAAGAGAGAGAGGTTAAAGAAAATTCATGTGGAGAACAGCCATGAATCCCCCAGCCAAATGTCTAGATTTTGTTTATTTATTTTATTTATTTATTTATTTATTTATTTTTTTTTTTTTTCTTTTTGAGGCGTGGATAGAACGATCGAATTAGTCGGAGACAATTCCGATTGTGCCAAGGAATGAATTGGGAAAGGAACAATAGATGAAACGAAAGGGTAGGAAGGAAGAATCTTGAGAAATTGAAGGGAAGGACTGATCACTTGTTCGCCCAAGGTAGTAAGGGGAAATACAGGGGAGTTGGGAGGGAGGTTGGTCCCTTCTTTTGTTTTTGTTTTATTTATCTTAATGTTTATTATTGATTTATAAATAGTAGGCAAAGAGAGAGTATAGAGTTAACCTTGGAATTTAATTCAGTAGAAGAGAATAATCCTTGTTATTCTTTTTATTACTACGATTTGCTTTGTAATATGCCACCTATATATTCTTATATGATTATAAGATGAAAATAATTGGTTAAAACTTTCCATGATGCTATACCTTTGGCCCTCAATCAACAGAGGAATAAACCCGTCACCCCATGATCCTTAAGACTGTTAAGTCGTGCTACTCACAGTAAAATTAGGTGTCAAAATAGTGTTTTTTCGGGGTTTCCTTAGAAACCAAAACTCCGGGTGGTGGCGGTGATACCGAAGTATTATTATCGTCATTTGTTTAAGAATTGATCTTGACAAATCGGCAGTATGATTTGGTAAGAATATTTTTCATTTTTTGATATATGTCTTTTACCATTGAATTGTTATTATCGCTATTATCATTAGCATCATTAGCATTATATCATTAACATATTCACCATTTGCAGTATCACTATTATTATCAATATTATTATCATTGTTATCATTTTCATCAATGTTATAATCTATTCTAGTATC
Source organism: Penaeus vannamei (assembly GCF_042767895.1). Classification (NCBI taxonomy): domain Eukaryota; kingdom Metazoa; phylum Arthropoda; class Malacostraca; order Decapoda; family Penaeidae; genus Penaeus; species Penaeus vannamei. Next base: position 9,546,751 of record NC_091578.1, read on the forward strand.
ATTGTTATTATGATTATCATTGTTATTGTCATTATTATTATCTTTATTCTTATTGTTATCAGTATCATTCCAATTATCATCATTGTTATTATTATTATTATCATCATTATTATTGTCATAATTATTGCTGCTATTGTTACTATTATCATTATAATCATTCTTATCATCACTATCATCATTAATATTATTAGCGTTGATATTACCAATATAATAGCATTTATCATTGTATCATTAATAGCATTATCATTATTATTATTGCGATATTATATCTGTTATCATAATTTATTATTATCATTTATCATTATCATCATTATTGCTGTTTTCATTATGATCATGATCATTAGTATCATTATCATTAATTATGGTTTAATACTTATTAAATTATTGTCACTGCTATTATCACAAGCATAGCTGAATTAAATTTCCCAGTTTATTTCTATTACTATTAATGTTATTATTACTATTGTTATTATTATTATCATCATCATTATTTTCACCATTATTGCCACTATTATCATAATCATAGCTCTATTATTTATCATCATTGTTTTTATCATTATCAATATTGTTGTTATTATTGTTATTATTATTTGGGTTGTTGTTACTTTTGTTATTGTTATTCATATTATCGTTGTTGTTATATTTTTAAATTATCACCATTATCATTCTTCTTATTATTTTTATTATATCATCATTACCATTGTTATCATCGCCATTACCATTACTATCGTTAACATTACTAATATTGCAAATGCAACATTATCATCATATTCATTATCCTTTTGACTGTCCAGGATGCCACGTCCTTTGTTGTTTTGTTAAGGTCAGCACCGGGAAATTCCCCAGACGCAGCCAAGTCACATCACGATATATTGCACATCCTTACTTGCATGTGCGCATTTCGGCTGCTTTTTGTTTGTTTATGTTTACGTTTTATGTTTATGTTTTATTCTATGCCGTATTTTGAAGCGAACAACAAACCATAATCGATTTATCAGATCGTTTGCCAGAATTAAAGTTTAACTGAGGACACCAAAGAAAGACGATTTATCTTTTTATGATTATAGTTTCCATTGTGTTTGGTGTATTATTACCTCGTGAAAGACCCTTGGTTAGTTTTAAGCAAGGTTGAGTGGTCATGGTTATTTTCATTTTCGATTTCCAAAGAAATCCAAAATGTATATTTTCCTCGGTGACTCTTATCACAGGCATATTACATTTATCTTTTTTTTTCCATTTTGTAAACTATGCAAGGAGTGTCCTGATACAATATTGTATTCGTTTCTAAGGGGGTGAAATCTGTGTGTAGTTGAATAACATATATCTATATGTGCATATATAAGTATGTGCGTGTATATACATGTAAATAATAGATATACATATACACACACATACACACACATGTATATATAAGTGTGTGTGTGTGTGTGTGTGTGTGTGAATATATATATATATATATATATATATATATATATATATATATATATATATATATGTGTGTGTGTGTGTGTGTGTGTGTGTGTGTGTGTGTGTGTGTGTGTGTGTGTGTGTGTGTGTGTGTGTGTGTGTGTGTGAATATATATATATATATATATATATATATATATATATATATATATATATATATATATGTGTGTGTGTGTGTGTGTGTGTGTGTGTGTGTGTGTGTGTGTGTGTGTGTGTGTGTGTGTGTGTGTGTATGTGCACATATGCATATACACACAGACATATACATACATATGAGTGTATGCGTGTGTCTACTGTATATATGAATAAATTTATCTATACATACATATATATGTATATATATATATATATATATATATATATACATACATACATACATACATACATATATATATATATATATATATATATATATATATATATATATATATATATATATATATATGTACATACTCGCATACATACTTGCATGTGTGTGGGTGTGTGAATATATGTATATGTATGTATATATGTATGTATACATGTGTATAGATATGTATATTTATTTATATATGTGAATATGTATAATTATATATATATGTATATATTATATATATGAATATATATAGATAGATAGATGTATATGTATGTATGTGATTATATGTATATATATATATATATATATATATATATATATATATATATATATATGTGTGTGTGTGTGTGTGTGTGTGTGTGTGTGTGTGTGTGTGATATATATGTGTGTGTGTGTGTGTGTGTGTGTGTGTGTGTGTGTGTGTGTGTGTGTGTGTGTGTGTGTGTGTGTGTGTGTGTGTGTGTGTGTGTGTGTGTGTGTGTGTGTGTGTGTGTGTGTGTGTGTGTGTGTGTGTGTGTGTGTGTGTGTGTGTGTGTGTGTGTGTGTGTGTGTGTGTCTAACCTTCACCTCATTATTTCGGTTAAATATTTCTGAGAACGGAAAGCCTGAGGACGCAACTGGCTTTATATAAATTTTTATAGACGAAACCTAATTAGATGTTTGATTTGCATTTGGCCATTTTTCGAAAAAAATATCTTGCTTCTAGCGTTCGTTTGTTTCTGATATTTCTTTTCCTGTCTTGTCTTTGTTCCTTTTATTTATAGTTTTCTTGTGAGATGATTTTATATATAATAAAAAACAAAAGAAAATATAAAGCTTTATTTGGAATATATGGCACAACTAATGACTTCAGCATCTAGGCAAATAAATGTTTTGTTTTTTATTCTTCGTTATATCCGTATTTATGTCTTTGGAAAGAAAAATCATACAGATAATTACCTAGAATGCTCTTAAGTATGACTTGTAAATTCCCTGGAAAAAAGGATACTGGCATTCACGATAAAGTTTCCCCGGAGACACACATCCTGATCTC